>NW_021873678.1:0-775 GCF_006229205.1 Suricata suricatta | reverse complement strand
TAATCCATGGAAGGAGGTGATGGCGTCCAGGCAGAGGGAGGGTGGGCACATCTGAGAGGTTATACATAGGCATAGTCTACAGGACTTGGTTTAAACTGAACCTTTAAAAATGCCTGGGTTTCAAACTGTGTGAAATGGGTGCAATTTATTTATTCATTCAGGATATGTATTAATGTCTGTCACAGGCCTGTTGTAGGTGCTTCGGATACCCCACAGGGGGGGAAAATCACAATTTCCTGCCCTCATGAGGCTTATAGTCTAATGGAAGAGCAGGCAATAAGTAAGTTTATACACTAGATAGTATATTAAAAAGTAAGTGCCAAGTGAGAAAGGGTAGAGAAAGAATGGTCAGGAGTGTTGGAAGGGAAGGGGCTCAATATTTTAAACAGAATGGTTAGAGAAGTTCTCACTGAGGAGTGGCATTCTCGAAGGGATTCGGAGGTGAGAGAGGGCACATTCCATGTTCTACATGCTGACCTGAGGGAGGAGGAAAGGTTGGCAGTGCCTCTAAGCAGGCTTCCTGGAAGCCCACAACATATTTCCACTTTCATCTCAATTTCCAGGACTTGTGTTTCTGCCTTCCCTCCTAAGATGCCCTACACACGTTCTCTTTGGATAAGGACCATTTGATCTGTTGCTTATGCCTTCCTAGCTCCTGTTGTAACCAGACAACTTTTGGATTGTTTTGAGTGGATTTGGGATGTTCTAGGAACTCATTGGTCCTTTGGTATATAAACACTTCTTGGGAATGAATAATGTCTTCACATGTTTGGAT
>NW_021873677.1:0-775 GCF_006229205.1 Suricata suricatta | reverse complement strand
TGTGCACCCCGCCAGTGCAGGGACAGGTCACCCCCGACCCCGGCCTGGCGGTCCTGCCCCAGCGCCTCTGGCCCTGAGCACCCTCCTCAGGTCGGACACAGTAAAGAAACCATAGCCTGCTCCGAGGCAGCAGTCGGGGAAACAGCGTTTGGGAAAACAGTGCCGTGTGGCGCTGCTGGAAGCCTGCCCTTCCCACGTCACCTGCCGCCCGTGGAGAGGCCCCTGCCGGCCACGCGGTTGCCTGGAGAGGGGGGGTGTGGAGCGCAGGGCCCGGGGTGTCTGTAGGCTGGGCCCCACCTCCGTTCCCCAGGTGAGAGGGTCAGAGACAGACACAAACAGAGAGACAGAGACAGGGAGCAGAGCCTGTGGGCCCTGGGCCTCCTCCTGTCCCACTGGAAAGTCGGGGTCACTTCGTCAGCAGCCATAACGTGAAAACAGCCCCTTCGGTGAGGGTTCGGGCAGGTGCGCGCTGTCACGCGTGAGCGTGACTGAAGGTGACTGTGCGTGAGAAATGTCAGTCTGCAGGGACCTCGGGGCGGCCCCGAGCTGTGCGAGGAGTGCTGTTTCCGGTCGAGCTTGATCCTCCGCGGCCTTGTTTCCAAGGCCTGGTTGCGGTCGCCTCCCGTGACTGTTTTGTGACTGACATTTTTAAAACCCAGTCTCTGTGCTCGGGCTTCCGGCTTGATTTACTGTTACGCTTTCAGTAGTCTGGGGTCTGGAATCGGCTTCATCCCAGAAGCAGCTTGAAAAGAGTCCGCCTCCCCTTGTCGTTTTC
>NW_021873676.1:0-775 GCF_006229205.1 Suricata suricatta | reverse complement strand
AGAGCGGTGGGCGCACAGGGGCACAGAGAAGGGCCCGCACTGGGAGGCAGGGTGCACAGCCTGGTGGCCCGCCTCCTCCTCCCTGCTGTCGGGACGCTGGTGGCTGCAGGCTCTCCGGGAAGGGATCTTCTCCATCTCAGGACACTCTATCCCTGAGGCCTGGCTGATGATGTGCTCTTTCCTCAATTCGAAAGAACCGCAGCCTCTGAGCTCCCCAAGGAGGGGGCTGAGGCCTTTGCGGTTGCTGCACGGGGCCTGGACATGTCCTTCGGCTCACTCCTGCTCCCTCAGTGTCTTCCCAGGAGTGTCCTCAAGGGCACCGCTCCATGACCTCCAGGCATGTGACTGTGACCTCGGAGTCTGTGTGCAGGGAAGGGATGTCAGCAGGGGTGGGGCCATAGTGGGGACAGAGGTGTTTTCCAGTCAGAGGGAACAGCAAGGGCCAAGATGTGGAAACAATAAACACAGGATACATTCCGGGAACTGGGATTCAGTGGGCGGAGTGTGACCTGAGGCAGAGAGGGACGCAAGGGCGAGACCATGCCAGGCTTCGAGAGCAAGCAGTCTTACAGCCAAGGATGGGGTAACGGCTGAGGGGCTCGCCCGGGGGGCTGCATGGAGCTGGCAGGGCCTTGGGCAAAGTCTGGCCTCAGGGGCCCACCTGATGGGGGAAGCAGGAAGACCTGCACAGGCATGGCCACCATGCTTCAGGCTTCAGAGGCCTGGACCAGAGTGGAGAAGCCAGAGGGAGCGTTTGTGGTGGCAGGCCTTGCCC
>NW_021873675.1:0-775 GCF_006229205.1 Suricata suricatta | reverse complement strand
GCCCTTGAGTCGAGAGAGCAAACTGGAAAGGCAGGAGTTGAGGGGAGATCTGGTTCTAACAAAGCATATCTAGATCCATAAGAGGATAAAAGTCCAGATGGCAATAAATAATTTGAGAGTCCTAGACATCTTCCATTGATTAACATGAAAAAGATAAATATTTCAATTTCTAGAGAGGGGGAAAATCAGTTTTTTTTTTCCATTTTAAATGAGTACTATCCAAGTAGAGAACATTTTAAATACAGATAACCCAGAAGAAAGGGAAATGTCTTCAGATGAAAAATAATTTTGTGTCTCTCTAATTTAGGGGGAAATTACATGTGGTTTTTCTAAGAAGTTAGGTAAAGATGGCACAAAAATAAAATTTGCAGTGCATGGTGGTGTTTGGATGTGTGTACTGACATTTTAGTCACCTATTTTCAGAAATAAATTCAGTAAAAATTTAGAAGATTTTCCTTTTCAGTACTGTTCTTTATCGAGTTTATATAACATGTGACATAATTACATGACACAAATCTTTTCCAAAATCTTTTCCTTTATTGTCCTTTCTTAAAAGCAGAATCAACAACATAGAGGGCAAAATTAGCTATAGTATAAGTTTCAAAAGTGAAGCTTAAAATCATACTATCTGAATTCTCTGATTTTTTTTGGTTAGTATTCAATTTGCCATTGAGTCTCTGAAAGGCACACTAAAGAAAATGGTAAAAATCAAGAGCTAATAAGGACGGAATAGTCTACCTAATTGAACTCACTGTTCTTTTTTTTTTTTTTTTTT
>NW_021873674.1:0-775 GCF_006229205.1 Suricata suricatta | reverse complement strand
GCCAAGTATCATGCTTAGCATCTAGAGGTCATCAGAGAAAATAGGCCACACACTACTTTGTGACTGAAAGTACTCGGTTAAATCTTTTATATGTCTTGTAAAGACACACATTTTCATATGCTCTACCATTTTCAGGTAAAATAATCTTTTGTAAAATATAAACATTACTATATCTCATAGGTAATTATGCTTTTTTTAAAATAAAGCTCATTTACTTGTTTTTGAGAGAAAAAGAGAGGTCGTGCCTATGTGCATAGGCTGGGGAGGGGCAGGGGCTGCCAGAGTGAAAGAATCCCAGGCAGGATCACAGCATTGTCAGTGCAGAGCCTGATATCAGGCTCAATCCCACGCACCATGTGACCATGACCTAAGAAGAAACCAAGAGTCAAATGCTTAACTGACTGAGCCTCCCAGGTGCCCCTATGCTTATTTTTTTAATAGTGTTTTCTTAAGAGGAATGTTATGTCAAACTTGTCACTTTGTTGAAAAAATAATGTGTAAATAGCCCTTGAGATAGGGCTATCTTCAACAAATAACAACACACATCCAATATAAGTTTAGACAGGAAAGTGCATGTTTCCTTTTTCATACATTTACATATTGTTGAAAATGTATATATTGACACACATATTATGATATAACAAAGAATAGAAATCTTCTACAAATGGCACAGCAACTCATATACTGCCTGTCCCATGTGTTGGGTAACCAGAAGTCAGAAAAGGCCACTATCTAGGATACTGGTATAATATAAAAGTCAGAACAAAAAGAAGGT
>NW_021873673.1:0-775 GCF_006229205.1 Suricata suricatta | reverse complement strand
GGGGGGGGGCAGCTGGAGACCGCCCGCTGCCCCGCTGCCCCGGGCCTCGGGGGAGTCAGTGGGGGTTCAGTTTTATGGTCACCCGAAACTTACCTGAGAGTTTGGGGTTATTCGAAACCTTTCTGAGAGTATAAACTTTGTACAGAACTGAGACACATGTTAACTTTCCAGTAGAAAGTTCTGGGTTGTTGTTGGGTGGTTTTTTTTTTGCTGTTTTTTTTTTTTTTAAGTATTTGAGGAAGGTGTAAGCATAGTGCGTTAACTTCGTATTTTTTACACCGGAAGATAAAGCAATGCATCTTTGTATAAGAAGTTCGAGTAGCCCAGGAAAAATAGCAGATCTTTTTGCCTGATGGTGAAAGGAGCGGTGTACGGTTATTACCCATCTTTGGTTTTTTTGAGTTTTTTAAAATCAGTTGGCTGAGTAGTATGACTGTTTTCCTCTTCGGTTTTTCTTCTTTTCTTTATCCTATACTTTGATTTACTCTACACATTGTTTTTTGTTTTTTAATGAAGATGGTCATGTTTTCTCCTCAGTTGGGTTTGGGACATCAAGTGTAATCACCTTTTTTCTTTCTCAATGAGAGGCCAACAGGTAAGTCTTCCTTGAACAAATTTGTCACCTCGGTTTTGCCAAAGGAAAAAGGGCTTTAGTTTGACTTCACTTCATGTAATATGTTCTGCAGAGGCCATCCGATTTCAAGCCTTACTGGAAGGTAAATATTTTGATGCATTGATTACACTGTAGACACACCTTTTTTTTTTTTTTTTTTTT
>NW_021873672.1:0-775 GCF_006229205.1 Suricata suricatta | reverse complement strand
GGCAACAGCATGGTCGATCTGTTGCTGTTCCCTGGCTAATGCTTAGTCTGGCCCCCAGGACACTAGAAAACTATGGAGAGTCTGAGCCTCTTGCACTTTATTTCAGGAATAAGAAGTAGAACCTGGGTGGGGATGATTGGTGAGCTCAGAAGTTTTCACTGTGTGGTAGAGTTTTAATTTTTCTTTAATGATTTTACTTATTTTTGAGAGACAGAGAGAGACAGAGCCCAAGTAGGTGAGGGACAGAGAGAGAGGGAGAAAATATCTGAAGCAGGCTCTAGGCTCTGCGCTGTCAGCACAGAGCCCGATGTGGAGCTAGAACTCATGAGATCATGACCTGAGCCAAAGTTGGTCACTTAACCGACTGAGCCACCCAGGTGACCCCCACTCCCTATTGTTACTTGTAACTCAAAGTAAATCACATTAAAGCTGTACTGCTCAGGGGTATGTGGGTGGCTCAGTCGGTTAAGTGTCCTGCTTCAGCTCAGGTCATGATTTCAAGGGTGGTGTGTCCAAGCCCTGAGTTGTTGGGCTCTGTGCTGACAGCTCAGATCCTAAAGCCTGTCCTCGGATTCTGTGTCTCCCTCTCTCTCTGCCCCTCTCCTGCTCACACTCTGTATCTCTCTCTCTCTCAAAAATGAATAAACATTAAAAAATTTTTTTTAAATAGTGGACAATAGGGCTTGTGATTTGAGGCAGCATCAGGTTCCTTTAGTCCAATGTTGCACCTCATGGTCTCAGCTTCTTATTGGCTATAAATGAGTTTAATGGGTCA
>NW_021873671.1:0-775 GCF_006229205.1 Suricata suricatta | reverse complement strand
ATAGTCTATTACAATCTGTATTGCTCTGTTTTATTCAGATTCTCTTCTTAGGATACCATTATGTCTGTTGTTTGATGTGCTTTCCAAACCATGGAAATTTTTCTAATTTTTTTATTCCAAAGACTCATAGTAATGTACTAGAGAATATTTCAATGGTTTCACATTATGAAAATATGAGCTCAGGGAGTGGTTCTAGGGGACTCTTTCCTGAATACCTAATCAGAATCCTCAGCTGTGCAGTTGTACGTATTCATGTCATTTACTGAAGTTTTAGAGTAATGAGCCCTTACTTTGAAAAAATGTGAAGTTCTGACTTGCTTTAATTGGACTTCTAAGGACAGACAGCCTCCTTAAAAAAGCAGAAATATACGACCCGATGGCAGTTTGTTATTACATATAATGCAGAGCTTCCTAATAGCCAATTATTTTTTAAACTTCAGGAAAGACAACCAGGATAATTTTTTTCTCTTTCTTCGTTGGGACAAGTAGCACTGTAAAAGGTTCTTCGTGTTCATTCTCCCATCTCAGCTATGACCAGCCATTGCATCGCACATCTTAGAAGCATTGCCTCATTTTTTTCTTCCAAAGGACTCAACCAAGTTAGGCAATGTGTGTCCAAGTTCACACAGCCAGTTGTGGCTGAGCTGGGATTTGGATTCAGGGAGCTCTAATGTGGAAACTAGTGCTGAGTGGGTCTAATTTGGAAGCTACCCTTTCATTAGGTAATATGTGTACTAAATCAATAGACGATAGAAAGATGTATGTATGTATGTAT
>NW_021873670.1:0-1596 GCF_006229205.1 Suricata suricatta | reverse complement strand
AATTATAAATGTCTACACACCATATTCAGAAGTACTCAAATATATAAAACAATCACAAACATAAGCAATCTTATTGATAAGAATGTGCTAATTGCAAGTGACTTTAATAGTACACTTACAGCCACGTCATCTAGACAGAATCAGTAAAGAAACAATGGCCCTGAACGATATATTGGAACAGATGGACTTGACAGATATATTTAGATCCCTACATCCCAAAGCAGCAGAATATACTTACTTCTTGAATGCACATGGAACATTCTCCAAGATAGATCAGATATTGTGTCACAAAGGAGCCCTCCAAAAAAAAAATAAATAAAAGAATTGAGATCATGCCATGCACACTTTCAGATCACAGTGCTATGATACTTAAAAGCAATCACAGGAAAAAGTCTGGAAAGCCTCCATAAGCTTGGAAGTTAACGAACATCCTACTAGAAAAAGAATGGGTCAACCAGGCATTTAGAGAGGAAATTAGAAAATATATGAAGACAAGTGAAAAGGAAAATACAAGAATCCAAACCCTGTGGGATGCGGCAAAGGCAGTTCTACGAGGAAAATACACTGTAATCCAGACCTATCTCAAGAAACAAGTACAATCCCACATACAAAATCTAACAGCACACATGAAGGAACTAGAAGCAGAAGAGCAAAGACACCTCAAACCCAGCAGCAGAAGAAAAATAATAAAGATTAGGAAAGAAATAAACAATATAGAATCAAAAAAACCTAGTAGAACTGATTAATGAAACGAAGAGTTGGTTTTCTTTTTAATAAGCAAAATTGATGAACCTCTAGCCAGGCTTCTCAAAAAGAGAAGAGAGATGGTTCAAATAGATAAAATCATGAATAAAAATGGATTCATTACAACAAATCCCTCAGAAATACGAGCAATCATCAGGGAATACTATGAAAAATTATATGCCCTCAATCTGGAGAATCTGGAAGAAACGGACAAATTCCTAAACACCCACATACTACCAAACCTCAAACAGGAAGAAATAGAAAATTTGAACCGACCCATAACTAGGGGGGAAATTGAATCAGTTATCAAAAACTTTCCCAACAAATAAGAGTCCTGGACCAGATGGCTTCCCTGGAGAATTCTAACAGACATTTAAAACAGAGTCTATTCTCAAGCTGTTTAAAAAAATAGAAATGGAAGGAAAACTTCTGGACTCATTCTATGAACCCAGCACCACTTTGATTCCCAAAGCAGAGACCCAGCAAAAAAAGAGAACTACAAGCCAATATCCATGATGAATATGGATGCAAAAATTCTTAATAAGATACTAGCAAATCAAATTCAATAGCATATAAAAAGAATTATTCACCACGACCAAGTGGGATGCAATCCTGGGTTGCAGGGATGGTTCAGTATTTGCAAATCACTCAATGTGATACACTACATTGATAAAAGATAGGAACCATATTTTCCTGTCAACAGATGCAGAAAAAGCGTTTGACAAAATACAGCAGCCTTTCTTTAAAAACCCTTGAAAAAGTTGGGATAGAAGGAACTTACTTAAACATCATGAAAGCAATTTATGAAAAGTCCACAGCTAAAATCATCCTCAGTGGGGAAAAACTGAGAGA
>NW_021873669.1:0-775 GCF_006229205.1 Suricata suricatta | reverse complement strand
TCCCAACGTGCTACACTATCCCCATTTCTCTGTCCTTTGTCTGCAGAAACATCTCCCTACCCTCCATGGCTTTTCTGTCCCCCAGTTCCCCTTTTCACATCCTATACCTTCTGAGTTCTGTGGCTGAAGTTATGCAGATAGTTGTGTTAATCCTCAGATCAATTTCTGAGGTGTGCAAAAATGGTTTGGTGTTGATCTAGTTGTGTTTCAGGTACAAGACAAACTGAGGGTCTGCATATTACTCCTCTATCTTGATGGCCACACTCCCCTAATCTTCTAATCAAAAGGGGCTATAAAATTAATCTGACAACACACAGGATTCAAGTAACAATTGTTTCCAATTTTTAGATTTACCCAAACCATACTTTTACTAATTTATTCTGGATTTTTTTTAACCTAAAGTTGGTGTCAGACTCATAATTTAAATATCAACTTTACTGATGTAAAAAAAATTGTACTATATCTGTTCTTGTATTCCTCTCATTTTATGATATATTAAAAATCTCTGGACATTAGTTATAGCACTGCCACTGTTTCTCTTGTAAGTACTGTTAGTAATTCATCTTACAAGAAGACTGAAACTTATTGAACAGCAATTTGGTCTCTTATAATCTTTTATTAATGTTAGGCTTCAGTTCACTATATTATAAGGGCCGGCAAGGCATGTCATTCTCCCCTTAATTTTCCTCTGAAGGAACAGATTATATAATCGAATTGTATTTTCAGCAATAAAAATTACCAACGCACAGGAAATTATGTTTTACTCCAGAGGACT
>NW_021873668.1:0-775 GCF_006229205.1 Suricata suricatta | reverse complement strand
GGTCATTTTGCTTTGTGAGGATGGATGCTTCCTTCAGATGGGATCCAGGGTCACGGGAGGAAAGAAGCAAATGAGAGCCTGACCCCAAGTGACATCAAGGAGAGACAGGCTTAGGTGTCGGTGTCCCGGGCCCTTTCCTGCCCTGTGCCACCAGGCAGCGCGGACAGGGGCGTGTCCCCGAGTGATGTCATCTGTGTCACTGGGAAGCAGGTCTTGGAGGGAACGAGCTGCGTCTTCACGGCCAGAAACCCCCTTGCAGAGCCTGCCGCGACTTCCCCGCTGGGCTGGGCACGGAGTGACCAGCTCTGTGGCCCCCCAGGAAAGGGGGCTTGGCCGTCTCTAGTGCACAGAAGACTAGCAGAGCCCGGAGATACATTCACCCAAACTCCCACCGCTTCTCCGATTATGACCCCAGCTCTAGCGGCAAGGAGGCCCCAACCCACGTGCTGCCTGAGGGCGCCGTCTTGTTCGTCTTGTTCGGAAGTCCAAACCCCACCTTCCTGGGGTTGCCGCCCGCATGGGTTCAGGAACCCGGAGACATTCCAGCGTCGGGGCAGAAGCGAGGGCTGTCGGCCAGCCTGGGGCCCATCGCTCTTTGCGCGGCTGGGGCAGGACCGTGATGGTGGCGAGTCTGGGCGCCGAGCTTCTGGGGACAGTGTCGTGGGAAGAAGGCCCCTGGAGGAGGTGAGCCAGTCGCTCCTGAGGGTGGATGTGACTTTCAGGAGCACGGACGCCAAGTTTAACATTAAGGCTGGGAATTCGCAGGCCCTATGAA
>NW_021873667.1:0-775 GCF_006229205.1 Suricata suricatta | reverse complement strand
CTGGGAACTTACTTAGTTTTGTTTTGGTCACTTTATTTTCTCCTGCCCCTTCCAACTTGGGAAGAAGCAAACAATGTGTGGGAGTGGTTCCCTGGCTCCCTTGATGGCCTCTGCCCTGTGGCCCGGGGCCCCACAGAAGCAGGAAATAAAACCCCGCCCGGCACACCCAGGGCCGAAATGCCCTGGGGCCCCTGTCCCCTGCTCACTCGTGTCCTCTTGGTCCCTTCTGAGTCAGATGTGTGCCAGCCCCGAGGCCATGCAAGCAGATGGCAAAGAACACCTGGCCTGGTGTGAGATTCCCTGGCAAACTCGCTTGTGGGCCCCGTGCCTCAGTTTCCCCACCTGTAAAATGCACACAATAGAGGCCCCAGCCTGGCACCAAGTGAGCTCTAAGTGAATGCTGGCTCTTAGGGGAATTCAGATCCAGAAGTCGTGTTACTCATCGGCAGTAAAGTCTGCGATGCCTCCGTAAAAGCTGGTTTGATCAGTGTGCCTCTTCAGGCGTCACATGACCCGGGGACCTGAGGGCCGCAGACCTCACCGCCCCCCATGCACCTCGGAAAGCTACCCCAGTGCCCTGGCCTTAAGGAACGTCTTCAGTGTGAGTGCTCAGAGCCACCTGCAAGGAGAGACACCTGCCTCATTAACACAGTTGAGGGGCCAGCGCCGTGGGGGCGGGGCGCCGACGTGGGGGCGGGGCACGGACCCTGCACAGGCAAGAGCAAACTGCCGGCTGGAAGCCTTACCCATAACATGAATGGTCACTTAACACATG
>NW_021873666.1:0-775 GCF_006229205.1 Suricata suricatta | reverse complement strand
GAGGTGTCAGAACTGGTTTTGTCATTGGTTCCAATGTGGAGCAGCATCAAGAGGAAGCGACTGTTCTTAGAATGTGCTGGAAATGGGCACGGCCTGTGCGTCACTCAGCCCAGGGGTCTGTCCGCACTGGGCCACTGGGTCCACTCACCTGTAGTGCTTAGGAGCAGGCGCTGATCTGCCAAAGCCGGGCGTGAGTCCCGGCCTCACCCTGAGGAGCTTGGACTTTGGACAAGTTACTCATTCTCTTTATGCTTGTTTTCTCACGTGTAAAATGGGGGGAATCACACTTTTTACCTTACAGTGGGCAAGTAAGAACTTAGTACAGTGCCTGCATGCGATAGGGTCCCGAGGACTTGTGGCCATTTGCCCTCTCCGGTGCGCAGCTGGAACGGGCTGTGTGTGTTACGGGTGCGAGGCTGTGCCCACAGAGCATCCAGTGACACCCGAGGGGAGCCACTGGCTCCGAGGAGATGATGCTTTGAATAGTGGAGTGGGTCAGAGCACTGTCCCTGGAGTTCTTGAGATCTGCGTTCACATCCTGGTCCGCAGATGGCAGGGAGGCCGGCATCTAGAGGAAGACTTATGCCATGGTGCCAGCGGGCCCTGTAGTCATCGGTGGGGAGAGTTGCTCTGCCTTGGACTTGGCACATTAGCCCTGAGCCTAGACAGCTGAGGGGTGGTTTGGGACATGGGATGGGCATTTGGAAGGGCATTTCAGGCAGAGTAGATAACACATTGAAAAGGCAGATTATATATTTAGTGAAATTTAACACTA
>NW_021873665.1:0-775 GCF_006229205.1 Suricata suricatta | reverse complement strand
AGAAGTTGCATGATATTTATCCTGCTTTCTTTCAAAGAAAAATGAAATGAAATATTTAAAGTATCACCATGCTCAAATAAAATTTGTTTAACAGGTTGGAGAGGATAATGAAGTTTTTCAACCTGACCTTGTTCAAGTTTAAATGCTTTGATCACTGATCTTTCAAATATGATGACTGCCTAACATAATTTTAGCACTAGGAAGTATCTTGAAGTTCACTCTCATTTTGCAGATGAGTAATATGAGTCTCAGAAAGGTGAGACTTACATATGTAGTTAATGGGAAGGCCCCTTACTTAGTTCATAGTAAAGAGAAGAGACGCAGGGCGTTTTTCCATCACAGGAAAGGTAAAATCACCTGTGCATGGAGGGTGAAGCATATTTACTTTGTTTACAGAATATGCCTTTCAGTGTTTAGTCTTTTGTAGAAAAATTTCAGTTAGAAAAGCTAATGTTTACTTTTAAGATTAAATGCACTATTTTGAGTTGAATGATAGAAAAACAATTGGTCAAATAAGTTGGTCAACAATAATCTTTATGGTTTGATTTTTACACATAATCTTTCTTCTCAAAACTGACTCAACTGCCCTTTGTCTATACCATTCTTGGTTTCTCTTTTCCTCCCTCCTTCACTCTCTCGTGTCCTTGAAATCTATTATTTTGATCTGCATTGCAAAAGAAACTACAGGTAATAAAAAGGAAAGCAACTGAGGTTAATGTAGCTAAATCACAAATCGGTTCTGATCAGCAAACTACAGATGTGCACAATCACACTG
>NW_021873664.1:0-775 GCF_006229205.1 Suricata suricatta | reverse complement strand
AGCTCTGTGCCAGCAACTCAGAGCCTGGAGCCCGCTTCAGTTTCTGTGTCTCCCTCTCTCTCCCATGCTCATGCTCCGTCTCTCTCTGTCTCTCAAAAATAAATAAAATGTTAAAAATACTTTTTAAATAAACATTTAAAAAAGTCATGCAAAGCATAACTTACCAGCTAGAATAATAAAGACAATTCTAGTTCATTGTGCTTCAGCTATAATGCTGGAATGATATTTTAAGTGCTAAAAGTCAACCTATTGCAGTCTAAACATCACAACCTATTTCTCCCCCAGCTAATACTTTTACCCTTTAAATTGAATGATTAATACTTTCTTCAAGGAGACAGGAAGAAGAGCTTTTGGTCAAAAGTCTCCAAAGTCTAGGGGCGCCTGGGTGGCTCAGTCGGTTAAGCGTCCAACTTTGGCTCAGGTCATGATCTCACGTTTCGTGGGTTCAAGCCCCGCGTTAGGCTCTGTGCTGACCGCTAGCTCAGAGCCTGGAGTTGCTTCAGATCCTGTGACTCCTCTGACCTTCCCCTGCTCACGCTGTCTCTCTCTCTCTCAAAAATAAAAAAAGCATTTTAAAAAATTAAAAAAAAAAAGTCTCCAAAGTCTAAGTTAGTGCAGAAGAAGAGATCGGGTGAGAGGTGCACAGGGAGTGACTCCCAGCATAGCTAGGCTGGTGGTGGTCGGCAGGTGGGATTTTACGAGTCACAAGAAATGCTGACCCATTTCAGGTTAGCTCCCGGTGCTCACCCGGCCGGGGCAACACCAACTAGACATT
>NW_021873663.1:0-775 GCF_006229205.1 Suricata suricatta | reverse complement strand
CTGACCACTGTCCAGATGCAAGCCTCTTCCAGGACCCCCTCCCGCTCTCTGGGGTCCTCGTGACAAGGAGACTCGTTCCCCTCAACCCTCATCGTCTTCACAGTGTTCTCCTTCTGAATCTTGCCTGAACTCATCCTGAGCGTGGGACAGTGTTTCAATAACAGGGTGGCCAGTGGCAGCAAGTGGCCACAGAGACCACAGATGGACAGAAAAGAATACTGGGATTGAGCAGCAAGGGCACTGAAGAACTCAGTGGAGTGGGTTTCAGGGGAATGACATCAAAGAAGCCAGATTGTGGTGGGTTGAGTTGAGATATGGAGGGGTAGTGTAGACCAAGACCTGCAGAGAGAGAGGAGGAGAGGGGCAGAGAGAGAGGGAGAGAGAGAGAATCCCAAGCAGGCTCCGTGCTCAGTGCAGAGCCTAACCCAGGGCTCGATCTCACAGCCATAATGACCTGAGCCAATAATCAAGAGTTGGACATTTAACCACTGAGCTACCCAGGTGCCCCAAGATTTCCAGAAGGTTTAATGAGAAGGAAAGGAGAGGTGGGATGACAGCTGGGGGGCATCAGAGGACCGAGCAGAGGACAAGATAGATGGAACCACCCTCCAGAGACCCCTGCGCCTTGAGAAATGTTCTCTCAACCCCACGATCCTTTGGTCCATTAATGCACAGACTGGCACATGAGACTCATCACATCCAGAACTGATCACGTATACTCAGCCTGGCACACTCGCTTCCACGGGTGAGGAAACTCGAGACCAGAGAGGCCAAG
>NW_021873662.1:0-775 GCF_006229205.1 Suricata suricatta | reverse complement strand
ATTTCAAAGCAAAATCTTCCCACACATCTGATCCCCAGTTAAAAGAGAAGAAGGAACAATTGAGAGCTTTATAGAGGCCAAACAGGCCCCTGAAATAATCCTCATCAGCACAAAATCTAAAGGGTGTCGGGAAGTAGACCCAAGATTCCTATGAATGGAATTGTTTCCCAAACAGCTCCCCGCTCCGCCATCCCCATGCCCAGTACTTGTTATATTAGTACTGATGAATACAGTGACGCGTCATGGACCCAGAGGCTTTTAGCCAACAAACTGGCTGGTCTTAAACATAGATTTTCCACATAGTAGTACTTTAATATTGTTTTGAGATATCACATATCACATTTTTTCCCCAAAAGATTTTCCCATTTTGTATTGTCCCTGTGTTGCCAATGCTGCCTCTCCCCCACCTGCAACACACACACACTTCCCTGGATTAACTCTCAAGGAGCAGGCCAGATATACACCTACTAAGCAGGAGACTGGAGGCCCCGAGGGAAAAAGGCTTAAGAGACTGACAGTCGAAGGTCACCTAAATAAACAGTGGGATCTCTGCCTAGTTGTCCTGCCTGAAGCCTTTTTATCAAACAACCTTATTTTCTCGCATACACATAGATTTTCCAATCAGCTTTTTGATGCTCCACTCTTCAATAAGGTTAAATAAGCAAAGATCATACAATGAAGGAGAAGTCTCTAAGTTGGGGAGAGAGAGGGACGCAAAACCTGAGAGACTATTGAATACCAAAAACGAACTGAGGGTTGGAGGGGGAGGGGGAGG
>NW_021873661.1:0-775 GCF_006229205.1 Suricata suricatta | reverse complement strand
TATGAAATATGAAATATCTATTGATGGGCTAGATAAAATTATAGCTCTTAAAATACATAGGTATCGAAAGTCCTAAATTTAAATTATTTTAAAATGTTATACTAGGCAAGTATGAATTAAAAGAAATATGTGCCATGGACTGAATTGTACCCACCTTCTCCTCTTCATATGTTAAAGTTCAACTTTCCATGTAATTGTAATGAAGATAGAGTTTCTAAGGAGATAATTAAAATTAAATAAAGTCATAAGGGCTTTTCTCTGATGTTTAAAGAAAAAAAAAACAAACAAACCCAAACCTGGAGCCCTTATAAAAAGAGGAAGAAACACCAGAACTCTCTCTCTCTCTTCCATGTGAGGGCACAATAAGGAAGCTCCTCTGACAACCAGAAAGCAAGCTTTCACTACAATCTGATCATGCAAGCACCCTGATCTCAGATTTCCAGCCTACAAAATTGTGAGAAAGTAAATTTCCTTTTTTTAAGCCACCCTGTCTAGGGCATTTCAGTATGCTAGTGTTAGCTGACTAATACAGATGGCATATCAATTTGTGTCCAATAAAGAAAAAAAGGTCACATGATAACTTGAAAAAGAGAGGTTTTGTATCAATAATTATTAACTATAACAAGGAATTGGAGTAATGAGGGGGTTAGAAAATGAGAACTAAAGAGAACTCTAAAAAATAACTGAGATGGAACATCGAATGAAGAGCTCCCTGTAATTCAAGACTGAGATACAGAGTACTGTAGAGGGCAAAGTCACAGCTCTTCGAAAGGCA
>NW_021873660.1:0-775 GCF_006229205.1 Suricata suricatta | reverse complement strand
GAGAGATGGTTGTCACCTTGACAGAATGAATGGATGGGAATTTAGCAAATATTAACAATAGTTGGGGTGCTAAAGGATGACTATACACAACATGATAGATTCAGAATCAGAGACATATTTTTTTCTGGACGACACTCTCCTAAAACAGATTTTTTTTGAACCTTCTGAATTTTATCTATGTCATCATTATCTAATTAGATTGGCTAGATTTACATGGAGGATATAGGCACTTTGAAAAAAGAGAACAAGAAAGTTGCTTTTCATTTTATAAATTCAATTCTATCTATGATCACAACCACTAAGGAAACCAAAATATATAATTTCTTTCATTTTTCCATTTTTTTCTGGCATTGTGAAAATTCTTTGAAAATTGTATTTGATTAAATCTACTAAGCTTTCTAGAAACTTTCCCGGGAGAGGTTCTCCCTCATCCAGGCAAAATGTCATCTGTAAGCTAAGGAAGGATGCACACGTTTACTAACCTGAATTTAGAAAAAACAAACTCAGCTTATGGTCTTTGAGAATATGTTTGTACAGTTAAATATGTCCATATCTGTGACAAAATGACAGGTTTTGTAATTTTTTGTTCTTTCTTTTCATTGGTCATTTTTAGAATCAAAGAAATAAAATATACAAATTTCTTTAAAAGTCTTTCAACACAGAAATCCCAAATGTCCTTAACATCCCCACCCCTCAGGGACCCCTGGCCCCAGTTGCTCTAGCAAGTTAGTTCATTGTCAATGTCATCCATGTGAGTGCAGGTAACAACTACCCC
>NW_021873659.1:0-1596 GCF_006229205.1 Suricata suricatta | reverse complement strand
TGTCTATAACTGTCCTTGATTCTCCCATTCCTAAAACAACCGCCTCACTCGCACCCTACTCCCTCAAGTAACTTTAAGAATCCCTAGTGAGTCTAGTTACTTTTAATTAAAAACAAGCAAAGCGAAGCGAAAATACATAGCCTTCTTGAGAAGAAGAAGGTCTGGACTTTTGATCCTGATGAGTGGCTATGTGGGGTCCGACAAACTTAGGCCAAATGCTGTCGTACATGGCCCGTACGGGGATCGAACCCGCGACCTTGGCGTTATTAGCACCACGCTCTAACCAACTGAGCTAACCGGCCATTCGCGAGGCAGTCTTTTCTAAGAATAGGTGATTTTAGTTTTGTTTGCCCAAAACTAAAGAGTCTCTCTTTTCTTTCTCCTCAGGCTTCGAAGACCTTTGAACCATATTCACGGACTGTAATGAGAAGTCCACACTCGGAGCTCTTCGGATCTGGACTGGAGCACCCACTTGCACAGAGCCCTAGTGTGGCCTGTGTGTGTGGAGAGAGCACTGTCACGGGATTTTCAGCTGTGGTGAAGGGGCTCTCCCCTTGGTAGAGGTAAGTCTGGAACTCTGGATCACCCGTTGCCAACTTCTCTTGCAGGACTCGTGCCTTAGTGACCCACCCAGTTCCGGTCGGTTCCCCGCAAGGAAAGGAGACTAGCGCGATGGACGGACGAAAGGCGCAGGTGCGCGAGGTCTCTGAGGACCCACAGACACCTGCCCTGACGTCACAGCCGGGACCGCGGCCCCCGGCAGCACCGTCACGCCTGCTGTCCTGTCTGGGGGCGGGAGAGCAGGGCCGCGGAGTTCCGCAGAAGCCGGGTGCTGGCGGCTCCCGACGGCACCTGCTCGGTGTCACTCAGACGTCGGCGTGCGAACCAGGGGACCCCCGGAGTCAGCCAGCTGCGACCGGCCCGTCCCCTGAGACAGGTTGAAGGTGTTGCACGTCGGTTACTTCCATTGTCTTTTTCGAACGTCCGTGCTGATGACTTTCAGAGAAAACTTGTATTTAGAGCGAAGAGAATCAACAGGTGAGGACTGTTGGTTTCAAAGCCGACGCTGGCGCAGGGCAGCGCACGAGCCTCCGAGGTCCATCCACTCTGGAGGTGTCCAGGGTCGAGGGCTCAAGTCCGGGGACCCAGGGTTTCCGAGCCTCCGAGGTGGCTTCCGGGTCCCGGGCCCTCAAGATCTGCAGGCAAAGCGGACCGTGATGCACCTCTCTTGTTTGCCGGCCTTGAAAAGCCGAAAGGACTACCCTGGACTCCTTTGTCCAAGGACAAATGGCGTTTCCAGGGCGGTCGGACTCCCAGATTTCCCGACTCCGCCCTGGGGTTTCCGGGACAATCATGGGCGCTGGCAGTCGCTCTCCTACAAAAAACCGTTCCCACCTGGTGAAACCTAGGATGTGGGTCAGCTGTCTTCACCCCACCCCACCTCCAGTTCCCTTCCCAGATAGGCTGAAGTTCCCAAGTCCAACAACTGTATTTTTCTGTACCTGCTTTTAAATGAAATACTGAGTAGGAAGGTAGTGATTCCGGATCAGAAGAAGCGCTCATGGAAAGATCCCGCCCTTTCACACAATGGGATAG
>NW_021873658.1:0-6266 GCF_006229205.1 Suricata suricatta | reverse complement strand
TTTTGAGTTCTATGCTCTTACATGTTTACAGCTATTCTCCACACCCATTAGTTAACCTGGAGTTGTCTTTATTCATTTGCCTTTCATCAAATCCAATTCAGAAGAAATGCAAGAAAAGAACGAGGTTAAAAATTGTCATATATATTAGTGTAAATCAGAGTTATAACCATTTTCTCCTCTTAATGTCTTAAAGGACTGTAGAATATACCAGAAATTTTAGAAAGAGGAGTACTGTGATGGTATCTGAAAGAAGAAAGGATAAAAAAATGAAGAATTAATGACAAAGCACACAGAATTCCTTCTTTTAAAAAGTTGGACATAACTGCTTTAAAAAATTACCTTTAAATTTAAAACTCTTGGTGCATTTACTGGTTAGATAACTCTAAAAAATAATAAAGCTGGAAAGTATTTAAACCCCAAGACTTGAGATCTTCTTGTCTCTCTGTTATTTCTTTTACATTCTAAGAAATACTTGTAAAGCTTTTCTCATCCTCCACAAGTGCCCTCCTCCCCACTCCTGGCAACGTGCACCTTTCCCAAACAATTGATTTCATTTCATTGCGGTCTTGCTTCTCCTCATAATGGTCTAATGGGCGGATTCTCCTTTTGAGAGTCATGTGGAAGGAATGTTATGTGGCAGAAGACTTATTATGTAGATCTCTTGGAGTGCAATACTGACGTCTCTTAGAAAGAACAGTAATAAACAGTGCTACAAAACTCTGCTGGAAGAAGTATTTAAATATAATAAGGGACAATGCTTGTTCTCCATATTTGATCCCAAATAAGACCTGGGAATTCATTAATATGTCATATCGTTCACTGAAATCCTGTTTCTCTACCGACTCAAGTTACTGAGCGCTCATTACTCCAGGTCCCACGACATGGCCCCTAGCCCATGACCTAGCATGCTGCCCCTAGAGCCCATCCCGCCCATCCCTTCTCTGCTCCACCAACCTACTTCTTGTCATCTATCAAGTCTCAATTAGTCAACCTCTTCTGAAAGTCTTTCCCAATCATTAGAAGGTGCAAAATTGTCCCATATCGATGCTTCTGTGAAAATGCGTGAGCACGTATTTGTGGTTTGATTTGGCCATTTTTAAATTAAACTTGGGAGCGCCCAGGTGGCTCAGTAAGTTAACTGTCCAACTTTGGCTCAGGTTATGATCTCGTGGTGGGTGAGCTCAGGCTCCACATTGGGCTCTTGCTGACAGCTCGGAGCCTGGAGCCTGCTGGGGATTCTGTGTCTGCCTTTCCCTCTGCTCCTCTACCTCCCCTCAAAAATCAACAAACATTAATAAATAAAATAACTTATTTTGTGCAATCATATTATAATAATCCGTGCATATGCCCTTTGCTACCCCAGGCTTGTCCAGTTTTTAAGGACAGCTGATACCGCTAGGGCCTAGGTCAGGATGCGCACATTGGGGGCTACTCATTAATTCGTTTCAAATAAACATCTAATCAGCTTAATTAAAAAATGAGCCATCAACTCTGCTGTCCACTTGATGTCAGAAGAAAAAATAAGACTGAAGATTTTGTCATCTAGGAAATATTGCGTCTCTTCTCTGTTTCCTGCAACACTGTGAATTTTGAGTTGAGAGGACGTTTCCAGGTTTGCCACCTCTAACAGAGGGAGTGACAGTGCTGTCCTGTCACAATATCCTCAAAATGGATTTGAACAAAGATCATTTCACACGGAGAACGTTCTAGAACCCCAGAGAAATGCTGGGAAGGGGGAAAAGTGACAAACATCCATATAAATGAAGAGAAAAATAAAGAAAACAGGCAAGCAAAGGCATCCATTAGGCAGACTGACACTGGTCCCTGAGCACTGGCATTCCAGAGCGGAGGGAGGGACACGAATTCATCCTAGACTCGTTCTGCATGAAGTCCAGTCACATGGACCCACAAAGGCTACCACTTTGTCACGCCTCCTGACTGTAGACTGGGCAGAGTCCCCCTCCCACTTGGCGGAGTTTCCAGATTGACCAGGGCAGGTCTTGGAGGTCTCTAGCTTCTCAAGGTCAGAGGAGAAGTGGACACCAAATCCCCGGTACCCTGGGATTACCCTGCCCAGAGCCTGGGTAGGAATATGAACACTGGGTTTGAGTTCAATTTGGTTAGGAGTTGTGGATTTTCTATATTGTTATTTTAACAAACAAAAGGTGTAAGAGAAAGAAATTCATCATGAATGAAAATACACAAAAAGATAAAACATGCAAAATTATCAGGGCAGGAGGACTCAGGGGTTAGGATCCATATGACCTTGTAGAAGAACTACCAGAGGGTAGGTTTCCGTATTGTAATGGTTATCACGTTCCCCTAATATGCGAAACTTCCCCGGTTCCAAACTGGGCTGAAACACAGGTTTACAGTAGGGGCGAGGGATGGAGTGAAGGGCTGGGATTACAAGATAATTGGGCGGCACGTTGGCAGAGGTTGGCGTGGCGCAGGGTGACTGGCTAATTTAAAACTAAGCGGGCTCACTAAAACAGCGAGAATATTGGCTCGGGCTGGTGGTGGTATCTGCTCGGGCAACAGGTGGGTTATTTTTCTTTCCATTGCTGCTGCGTCACACCTGGCGAAACAGAAACTTAGGCCTTCTAGTTTCTGAGGCTTATTTGAAGCCTGTCATGGAGTCACTTTGGTCCTTCACCATCAGTCTGAAGTACACTTAGCAGAATTTGAACTGGTTACTAGGTCAATTAAGGGCTTAGTAACCAACTGAGAGGTATTTACACCAGAAATTTATCTTAGAGTGTAAATTTATGAACCAATTAAGTACAAAGCATGTTTTTCAGGAGTTTCAAATATCCTGTGTTTTTACAACTCAAAAGCCAAACCTACACCTAGTAATTAGTGCTTTAGCTTCTTTTTTTTAAACATGTTTATAATGTTTTATTTATTTTTGAGAGAGAGACAGCATGAGCAGGGGAGGGTCTGAGAGAGAGGAAGACACACAATCAGAAGATAGGCTCCAGGCTCTGAGCTGTCAGCACAGAGTCTGACTCGGGGCTTGGGTCTCAAACTCACGAACTGTGAGATCATGACCTGAGCCAAAGCTGGATCCTCAATGGACCAAGCCACTCAGGAACCCCTGCTTTAGTTTCTTATCTCGTTAGATAGCCAAGGAATTCAATCTCAATTTATCATGCTAGCAAAACTTTAACCTTTTTTTTTTAGCAAGGACTTCCAAAACTATCTTAACAATTACCCATGAAACCTATGAGACAGACAAAATCAACCATCACTTTAAGTAATTCTTTTGTTAACAAATTGAAACCGAGATAACAGGAACTTATTTGACCTTCAGCAAATCCAGGTAGAATACGAGCTTTTTCTGGTTGGTTGGTTGTTGTTTTTTTCTGATAGACATTGTTTGTCTCAAACCAACAGACTTAACCTAACTTAAACACTGAATATGTTTACCTTGAGTCCACGTAAGACACTTTGTTCACCACAGTTAATTTTGACCTGGAAAGGTGGTGGAGAAATATGACTTTGGTGGTGTTTGCTCTCAACATCTAGGACGGGGGAACGGGAAGGCATGTTCCTTGAGGTCTTGAGGAGTCAGTTCTGCAGGCCGCCTCCCACCCCCCTCCCTCCCTCCGCCCCTGGTGGTGCAGAAAAGGACAGGGGGAAGGGAAGGAAAACGAGTAGAGGGGCCAGCAGACGAGAAAGAAAATTCCCAGTTTTAAATTTTGTCAGCTCAGACTGAGGAGCAAACTTCAGGTTTCTTTTGTTTTGTTTTGTTTTAACCAGCAGAATTAGGCAGTCCATGTCAGTCCAGAGAAGACAGGGAACTTCCCTGAAACAAAAGGAGTTTCGGCAGTTGCTTGGAAAAAAAACTCCTTGTCCCGACATGGAGTAACCACAATTGGATCCAATTACAGCCGTTAACCTGACAAATGAATGAGGGAGAAACCCTCACATCTACGACACAGAGGAACAGAGAGAGTCAGCGTCCCCTTCAGTCTGATTTTATCTCAGCAAGACCAATAAGGTCCCCTTCTCCGTACAGTCCCAACCCTGTCATGTTCACGTGAGGCAGTGTCATGAAGAATAAGGGGGTGGGGTGCCCTCTCTAATGAAGAGACCAGTCAGATGCCTGTCTGGCATCGTCAAAGGAACTTAGGTGATGCTTAGCCATAGAGGTCTCAGCTTTGTGACTTACCATAGGAAACTATTCTGATGCTGCCATAGACTGTATGCCATTCATCACGGATTCACCGCCAGGCCCACTCAGAATCCGTAGGCTTTTGGGGACCTTAAAGGTGCCCACCGGTGGAGTCACAGAATCGAAGCAGGCATGCGAGCCAGACCGGGACACACATTCACAATCACATAGACACCAGAGGTTATTACATTTCCTCCCATAGAATGTCTACAGATAAGACCAAAAATAATGACAATGACAACAAGACAAATGGTACAGAAGTGGCCACTGAACAGGTTTACAGTCTACTGAAAGCTCTGCGGCCCCACGGAGGGAAGTATTGCTACATACAGCCTTCCACTTAATCCCCTAGACAAAAGCACATGTGCATCAGAGTTCAGATGATACACTGACTTCTTTGACCTCACGGGTGAGATGAGGGAAGAGGAGGGAAAGCAGAAGAGGCATGGGTGATAGCAGGAGTCATGGAAGGAAAATAGGATTTAAAATCTTAGAGGACCTGTAAAAGACCTGTATGCTGAAAACTATAGAAGGCTTATGAAGGAAATTGAAGGAGACACAAATAAATGGAAAAACATTGTGTGCTCATGGATGGGAAGAATAAACATTGTTAAAATGTCATTATTACCCAAAGCAAGTTACACATTCAATGCAATCCCCATCCAAGTTGCACCAGCATTCTTCCCATAACTAGAACAAACTATCTTAAAATTCATATGGAACCACAGAAAGCCCCGAATAGCCAAAGTAGTAATGAAGAATAAAAACCAAAATGGGAGGCATCACAATCCCAGACTTTAGCCTCTACTACAAAGCTGTCATCATCAAGACAGTATGGTACTGGCACAAAAACAGACACATGGGCCATGGAATAGAATAGAGAACCCAGAACTGGACCCGCAAGTATATGGCCAATTCATCTTTGACAAAGCAGGAAAGAGTGTCCAATGAAAAAAGACAGCCACTTCAACAGGTGGTGTTGGGAGAGCTGGACAGCAACATGTAGAAAAATGAAATTAGACAACTTTCTGACACCATTTACAAAAATAAACTCAAAATGAATAAAGGATCTGAATGTGAGACAGGAAACCATCAAAACCTTTGAGGAAAAAGTAGGAAATAGACTCCTACACCTCAATCGTAGCAATTTCTTCCTCAACACATCCCCAAAGGCAAGGAAATCAATAACAAAAATGAACTACTGGGACCTCATCAGGAAAAAAGCTTCTGCAAGGCAAAGGAAACAATCAAAAAAAACTAACAGAAAATCGACAGAATGGGAAAAGATAGTGGCAAATGGCATATCAGATAACGGGCTGGTATCCAAAATATACAAGGAACTCACTAAAGTCCATACACGAAAAGTGAATGATCCAGTAAAGAAATGGGCAGAAGACCTGAATAGACACTTCTCCAAAGAGGACATCCAGATGGCCAACAGGCACATGAAACGATGCTCAGCGTCACTCATCATCAGGGAAATTCAAATCAAAACCACAGTGAGATCCACCTCACACCGGTCAGAGTGGCTAAAATGAACAAATCAAGAGACTATAGATGCTGGCGAGGGTGTGGAGAGATGGGCACCCTCCTACACTGTTGGTGGGAATGTAAACTGGTGTGGCCGCTCTGGAAAACTGTGTGGAGGCTCCTCAAAAAGCTATCGATAGAACACCCCAGTGACCCAGCAATAACACTGCTAGGGATTTACCCAGGGGTACAGAAGTGCTGATGCATAGGAGCACATGCACCCCAATGTTCATAGCAGCACTGTCTATAATAGCTAAGTCATGGAAAGAGCCTAAATGTCCATCAACTGATGAATGGATCGAGAAGGTGTGGTATGTATATACAATGGAGCATTACATGGCAATGAGGAAGAACGAAATATGGCCATTTGTAGCAAAGTGGATGGACCTCGAGGGTCTCATGCTAAGCAAAATAAGTCAGGCAGAGAAGGATAGATACCATATGCTTGCATTCATAGGTCTAACAGGAGAGACCTGGCAGGGGAGGAAGGGGAAAAGTGAGTGGGGGAGAGTGAGGAACACAGATCAAGGGAGACTACTGAATACTGAAAACAGACCAG
>NW_021873657.1:0-775 GCF_006229205.1 Suricata suricatta | reverse complement strand
AGAAACAATTTTCAATTCTCTCAAAATATAAGAAATGCAAATTAAAACTACTCCTTAGATACCATTTCTAAGCTTCAAATTGGCAAGCATTAAAAAGCTTGGTAGCCCTGTCTGCTGACGCGAATGCAAAATAATATAATCATTATAGAGGAAAATTTCGCAATTTCTAACAAAACTACATACGTATTGATCTAGTGACTTCACAGTCCCACTTCTGGGAATTAATCCTGAAGATATACTTCTAATAATATAAAAACACATACACACAAGGTTATTCATTGCAACTTCATGTGTAATTATAAAATACTGGGACTAAAACCAATTGTCCATATGTAGGAGATTGGTTGGATAAACTCTGGAATGTCCATGTGAGGGTATTAATAATACACCAATACAAACGAAGAATGATGAAGATAGCTATGAAAAGGAAAAGGCAACTGCCCTCGGTTTACAATTTCTGTTACAAAATTCATAGAGGACATAGAATTTGCAAGCTTCACTTTTTCATCTCGACATCTACAGTGTGCCCATGAAGGGAACAGAGAGTTAAACAGCACACTGTCTCTCCCTCCAAGGAGTTCACACATGATGGGAGAGACAAATAGCTAAATTCCATCAATTCCAAAATACACACATTTTATATCCCTGAAATCAGGATGCACCTTCAATGGACAGAATCTTACAACTGCTGGCCAGCTAAATATTCTCTGACCAAGTCTGAACTTGGCTTTGTATATGTTTGTAGCAAAAATGGATAACTATAACCCATTTATGT
>NW_021873656.1:0-775 GCF_006229205.1 Suricata suricatta | reverse complement strand
ACATGTAAAACGTCACTGGAGGGTCGCCTGAATGGCTCAGTCGGTTGAGCGTCCGGCTTCATCTCGGGTCATGATCTCACAATTTGTGGGTTCGGGCCCCGCGTCAGGCTCCGTGCTGACAGCTAGCTCAGAGCCTGGAGCCTGCTTCGGATTCTGTGTCTCCTTCTCTCTCTGACCCTCCCCTGTTCGCACTGACTCTATCTCTCAAAAATAAATAAAAAACATTAAAAAAAAATTTTTTTAACGTCACTGGCAAGTTCTAGGGGTTCACCTTCAAAAACATGCCTTGAGTTCACCCACTTCTCTTTGTCCCCACTGCCACCACCTTCATCTAAACCAGCAGTACCATGGGGTCTCCCACCTTCTCCTTAGTCTCCTATTCTGGCCTCTCCTCAAACTACTCTTCACACGGCAGCCAGAGTGATCTTTTCAAATATATGCCAGATCGTGTCGCAACCTCATTTATTCCTACTGAACTCAGAGTAAAATCTAAACTCAGAGCTCTACGTTGTAATTATTTCTCTTTGTTCATCTGATTAGAGTCTAGCGCCTATGACCTCCACGAGAAGAAAGGCCCCCCTTTTGTCATATTCACTGCCAGATCCCCAGTGTGCGCACAGCACCTGACACACAGTAGGTGCTCAGTTAATAACTGTGGACAGAGAAGAGAGGAGACAGAGAAAGAGAGATTGACCTGTCCCTGAAAATAGCTGGCATCTGGCTATCAATAGAACTGGGAAAGAAAAGATTGCAATTAAAAGACATTTAGGTTTTT
>NW_021873655.1:0-775 GCF_006229205.1 Suricata suricatta | reverse complement strand
TGACCCCAGACTCATGAACCCGGACTTTGTTCCCCTTTGAGGAAGCTACTGGGCCTCCAGTTCTCCTGTCCAGATGACTGAAACACAGAGTTAAGTTCTAGAACTCTCTCAGGTGTGATGAAAATTTTTCTTGGGAGATATGAAATATTGCTTAAAAACTGAACAATCCACCAATAATTGAATGATGTGAAAGAAGTAGCTCAAAAAGATTAATACTCCTTTCTCAAGGACTTTTTGTTCCAAATCTGGTAGTTGGCCTTTTATTCTGGCAGGTGACATAGAAGAGGAGGCAAAAAAAAAATGGGAAAATTCTCAAAGTTACTTAAATTGTGACAGATCGAGCTGAGATTTAATGTCATCATGATGGGCTTTGCACATTAAATCACTTGATGATGTATGAAAAGAATTTGATGTTGTCCATCATCATCAAATAGAGGCTTATTTCTTACAGAGTGACAGGATGTGGCCAGATGGGCAGAGAGAGTCACTGTTCTTGTCACCTCTGGAGTGGAGGGGCATGACCAGAACACATTTGTGTAGTGTGTTGAAAAGGCAGGCTGACCCTCCACCATCTTTGCCTGACTGTCCTGTAGTTTCCTCTTCTGTGACTCAGAGAGAAATTGCATTTGGGTGATGATGTATCTGTGTCATACAGCATCAACCTTGCTCTCCCTGGAGTCTCCTTCTGTTATAATATGATGAAGTATAAAAGTTTATTTAAGAAGATGATCCTTCTTTCCAAAATGCAATAATGCCTTAAGGTCCCATAAACGGT
>NW_021873654.1:0-775 GCF_006229205.1 Suricata suricatta | reverse complement strand
TTAAAGCTATCTGTCCTATTGTAAATAATCCCTTTAAATGAGGACCATTGTCTCTCTTTCCACACAAGAGGCCCATTCAGAGCCTTTAGTAGCAATGAAAAGGAAAAGCACACATAATAAAAAAGACGAGGGGTGTGGTGTTCTTCCATCATGAGGGAAGCAGGAGGTGGAGGAGGGGAGGAGCTGGGTTGAGTAAGGAAAGGCCCAGTGTGTCAACCTGTCCAGCCATTTGGAAAATCTCTTGTGAAATCTCCCCATAGTTAATGCTGGTTGCAGAGGAAGGGTAGATGGGGGTGGGGAGCATAAAAGGAAAGATAAATATAGGGTGCAAGGCTTGTAGTTTTTAATATCTTTGGGAGTCAGACAAATAGGCAGGATCATGAGTGATGCAAACAGAAGACCAGACTGGGTTACTAAAAGAGCACATTTTCTGTAGTCTTTAGCACAAAGATATTATGCCAATTAGCTTTATTCTTCCTGGGCAGCATCAGAATGAACTTCTCTGCTGTTACCCACGGAAGACATTTCATTAGATGGGCAATCAGCTGATCTTAAAAAAAAGATTTTTTTTAAAGGCTAATGAGAAAGTTTGCAATGCTTTTAAGGGTAGAGTCTTGAAAATTCTTACAGTTACCTTTTTTCAATCAGGCATCAACACCAGATTGGTCAATCACCAGATTTTTACTTTAACTCTTAAAACACAGTTGACACATTTGAAGGAGAGGAAAGAATAAGTTAAGAAGTCAGACAGAAATGCTGATGCATAGGAGCACAT
>NW_021873653.1:0-775 GCF_006229205.1 Suricata suricatta | reverse complement strand
CTCCGGGCCTCTCTCGCATTAATTTTTATCTATGTGTGAAATCAGAGAGGAATTAAGCCTCATTTTGTGCTAAGAAAGATGGATGGGGAGCCACGGCTGGTAAATTGAAGCCAAACAGAGCCATCAGTTGGCTTAATAAGGCAAGGAACAGGAGCAGAGAGGCAGCAGATGAGCGGCAGCTCAGGGAGGACAGATGGCCGGTGCCCCCGACCGGGGACAGTGTCCTCCATCTCCTCAGCCCCTGAGCCATAGAACAATAATGCTGGCTATGTTTTGAGTACCTACTCTGTGCCAGGCATGGCGCCAAGCCCCTTATTATGCGTCGTTTCACTGATTTCTCACCCCAGTCCTATAAGCAGGCTGGAATTCTTATCACCATTTTATAGTGAACTCGAGGTTTAAAACTCTAGATCCACAGCAGTTAAGTGGCACAGGCGAGTTTAAACCTCAGTTAGGAGAAACACACAGACACACACAAAGACACATGCACGCGCCTCTGTCCGTGGTGCTGAAAGGACGGGGGTTCTTGGCAATGTCTTCTCGCTATATATTAGCAGAATTCAGAGCAGAGCAGATAGTAATCTACCTTTTTCTCCTGCTGCAAATCCTTATTAGTCATGCAGTCACTCAACAAACACTTCATGAGACCCAAATACCTCCTGAAAATAAGAATCAGACTATTTCCTCACATTTGGGCATCTCCCTCTGGTGTACAGATCACTTTTTAAGTATTTCTTTATTAGATTTTTATGATAAAGGTAATATATTTTGTGAT
>NW_021873652.1:0-775 GCF_006229205.1 Suricata suricatta | reverse complement strand
TCGAGCCCTGTATTGGGCTCTGTGCTGACAGCTCACAGCCTAGAGCTGCTTTGGATTCTGTGTGTGTGTCTCTCTCTCTGCCCCTCCTCCACTCACACTCTGTCGGTCTGTCTCCCTCAAAAATAAATAAACATTAAAAACATAAGTGTCTTCTTTTTATAAGGACACAGGTCATATTGAATTAGGACCCACCCTAATGACCTCATTTTAACTTAAGTACCTCTTCTCCAAATAGTCACATTCTGAGGAACCTGGGGTAGGACTTCCACCTATGAGTTTGAGGACGACCCAATTATTCCATTACATCATCCGGAGGAACAAGCTGGGAATCTACACACTTCCTCCAACCCTCTCTGATCCCACTGGGGTGTCAGACCAGCACTGTTCTTTACAGGTACAAACTCCAGACAACCTAGATTCCAGCAACATCCTGACACAAGCTGTGAGACCTTAGTAAGTTACTTGTCCTCTCTGGGTCAGTTTCTCAGATGCAAAATAAGGATTATAACAGTCCTGTGACATAGGATTTCCATGAAAATTAAGAGGATTACACATATGAAGAGCTTAGAACAGCCTCTGGCGCAAAGTAAATGCTTCATAAATATTAGTGATTAGTATTATTAATTGAGCCACCAAGCACCCCAGCTAATTTCTGGCCCAGCCTGAGTAGGGATCCGTTGGATCTACCCAATGCATCATTGAAGCTATCCTCAAGGGACAACGATACCCTTGAACCCATAGTGAGACTGACCACAAGCTGTCAGCCACAAACTTG
>NW_021873651.1:0-775 GCF_006229205.1 Suricata suricatta | reverse complement strand
GAGCCGGCTCCGGGGCGCGGTGACGGGGAGGGTCGCCGGCCTGGGCGCTGTCACGTCGGGGCTGGAGTCCGCGGAGAACCGGGACCCGCGACCGGCCCCTCGGTCGCCTGGCATTCGTAGCGACCCTTGTGGCGCGGCCTCGATTGAACGAACTGACCCCACTTGGTGCCCGGGTCTCGGTCCGCCGCCTCGGGCGCGTGCAGGTGAGGCGGCGAATGGAGGCAGGCCTCCCAGCGACTCGACGCTTTGGGACTTTGAACAATCCTTGACGGTTTCCCTTTGTCTTCATTTCCTTGCCAGCGGCTTTCCCTCTGAGCCCGCGTTAAGCTTAGCAATTCGCTTCCAGCTTCCAGAAGTTGGGCCCTAGCCGTCAGGGCCTGCGGCCCGGGATGAATTGCGGAGTGGGCCCAGACAAAAGCTGGCATCGTGGGGCCGCTGGGAAAAGAAGGCGCAGTGTTGGCATATGTTTTTTTCCACTTCGTGTTTATGAAGGCCGCGCTTGAGCGTCGGCTCCCTCGGCAGTGAGAGTCCTGGGCCCGGGCTCCCTGCCCCTCCGCAGGACTGAGTGCCCGAGCGGCCTCTCTTACTGTGTCTCTGACATGTGTCCGTTCTCGTGCTTTCTCAAGACTTGAAGTTGTAAGAATATCAGTATTTTATGCGCATGTAGTTTGTCTTTCACCAAATTTGTGCTTTTGAGTCAAAACCTAGCACTAGTATATTACCCTCTTTAAGCTTTTTCTCATCTGTAAGATGGGATACAAGAATACCTATACTA
>NW_021873650.1:0-775 GCF_006229205.1 Suricata suricatta | reverse complement strand
CTTGGGGGCGCCTGGGTGGCTCAGTCGTTTAAGTGTCTGACTTTGGCTCAGGTCATGATCTCACGGTTCGTGTGTTTGACCCCGCATTGGGCTCTGTGCTGACAGCTAGCTCAGAGCCTGGAGGCTGTCTTCGGATTCTGTGTCTCCCTCTCTCTCTGACCCTCCCTTGCTCACACGGTCTCTCTCTCTTAAAAAAATAAAAATAAAACATTAAAAAAATAATACAAATTTATTATCTTATTTGTACTCCATTTTAAATGGGGACTTTAGGGAATTTTCAGCTGTATTTGGACCTTCTGGAAAGGACAGCATTGACCATAAACCACAGATGCACAAAAGGACAGGGTAACTGGATGGCACTTTGGTGGGGAAACTCTGTACATAGCAATAAGAGTGGCCAAAAGGGTGAGACTGTGGGAGAAAACTAATGGTTCTCCACAATCTCAGCTCCCTTATTTCCAACAGACTCCCACATTTTCAGATGGGTGCAAGGCCACTCAAATAAAAGACTACACTGCTTATCCTTTCTTTCTACCAAGTACAGACATGACTAGATTCTGACCATGTAGGTAAAATCAAAGTGACAAGTGTAACAATGAGAACGTGTTTAAAAGTGAGGAACACATATTCTCCTTTGTCCCTCACCTTCCTACAGACTGGAATGCCAATTTGATGGCTGGCACTAATGCAGCCATCTTGGACCATAAGATGAAAGCTGTACCCTGTATCCTGCCATGCTGGGCCTCACACAGCTCACCTGCCTAGCTCTGGACTT
>NW_021873649.1:0-775 GCF_006229205.1 Suricata suricatta | reverse complement strand
CCAGGCCAGACAGGTGACATGCTGTGGGCAGCCTGCTCTCGCCAGGGGAGGCTGGCCTGGTAGGGGGCAGGCCAGGGACTCTGTGCTGCCTGGGGGTGACAGGGAAGGGGGCTGTTGGGGCCCAGTAGGCAAAAAATACCCTCAAACAATATTTGGCCTCCTGGGCCGCACATATGGCTCCTGTTCATCCTATGATTTTCTCATGGCTTTGCAAAGAGGCATATCCTTTTAGGCTTTGAATCCACTTGGGTCCGTCAGGGACCTTCCCTTCCTGTCTTTCCTGGCTCTTTGTCTGCTGTTGGGAGTGAACGTCATCCTCTGCCAAAAGATTTGCTTCTAAAAGGATGAGCATCTGACCCTTGAATAACGAACTGATGAAGGGCCTTAAGGAAGGTCTGTCTCCTCACAGAATGCTTCAGGTTTATCTTATGTTTCAAACCAGACTATTATTAGGGGATTCCTTTTTTGTAATGACTTAATCCTGTTACTACTGTCCTGATAAGAATGACCTTTTCCGGAGCATGTCTTTACTTCAAGGACCTTGAACTATGTAGCCATTAAAGAAACGATGTGATCACCCATGGTATAGAAGTCCCTGGCTATCTTAATAAGGTGTGGCTTTCCCACCATCCGCATTGTCTGGCTCGTCTGTCTTGTCTCGTCTCGTCTCGTCTTCTTTCCTAGAGATATTGCGCCGACACCAACTCCCTACTCAGGACTTTTCGACTGTGGTGCGTGGGCTGGTCCCCCCCGCAGGGGGCCAGAGCACGACCGG
>NW_021873648.1:0-775 GCF_006229205.1 Suricata suricatta | reverse complement strand
AGAAACAATTTTCAATTCTCTCAAAATATAAGAAATGCAAATTAAAACTACTCCTTAGATACCATTTCTAAGCTTCAAATTGGCAAGCATTAAAAAGCTTGGTAGCCCTGTCTGCTGACGCGAATGCAAAATAATATAATCATTATAGAGGAAAATTTCGCAATTTCTAACAAAACTACATACGTATTGATCTAGTGACCTCACAGTCCCACTTCTGGGAATTAATCCTGAAGATATACTTCTAATAATATAAAAACACATACACACAAGGTTATTCATTGCAACTTCATGTGTAATTATAAAATACTGGGACTAAAACCAATTGTCCATATGTAGGAGATTGGTTGGATAAACTCTGGAATGTCCATGTGAGGGTATTAATAATACACCAATACAAACGAAGAATGATGAAGATAGCTATGAAAAGGAAAAGGCAACTGCCCTCGGTTTACAATTTCTGTTACAAAATTCATAGAGGACATAGAATTTGCAAGCTTCACTTTTTCATCTCGACATCTACAGTGTGCCCATGAAGGGAACAGAGAGTTAAACAGCACACTGTCCCTCCCTCCAAGAAGTTCACACATGATGGGAGAGACAAATAGCTAAATTCCATCAATTCCAAAATACACACATTTTATATCCCTGAAATCAGGATGCACCTTCAATGGACAGAATCTTACAACTGCTGGCCAGCTAAATATTCTCTGACCAAGTCTGAACTTGGCTTTGTATATGTTTGTAGCAAAAATGGATAACTATAACCCATTTATGT
>NW_021873647.1:0-1596 GCF_006229205.1 Suricata suricatta | reverse complement strand
GAGGGGCACCTGGGTGGCTCAGTTGGTTAGGCATCTGGCTTCTAGCTTCAGCTCAGGTCATGATCTCACAGTTCGTGGGTTCAAGCCCTGCATCGTGCTCTGTGCTGACAGCTAGACTGGAGCCTGCTTTCGATTCCGTATCTCCCTCTCTCTCCGACCCTCCCCTGCTCATGCTGTCTCTCTCTGTCTCTCAAAAATTAAAAAAAAAACTAAGCCACATGGGCTCCCCCACACCTACAATGGAATATTATGCAGCCCTAAGAAAATGAGATCCTGCCATTTGCAATAACATGGAATAAACTAGAGAGTAATAAGCTAAGTAAAATTAGCTGAGAATGACAAATGCCATGTGATTTCATTCCTATGTGGAATCTAAAAACAAAACAAAACAAATGAATAAACAAACAGACAAAAAGTAGAGTCAGACCTATAATAAAAAGAATAAATTGAAGGTGGCCAGAAGGGAGAGAGTGTGCATGTGGGCAAAATGGGTAAAAAAGGAGTGAGAGAGAGGCTTCCAGTTATGGAAATAAAAGGGACAGCATAAGGAATGTAGTCAACAATATTATAATAGTGTTGTATGGCGTTAGATGGTACCCATACTTGTGGTGAACATAACATAATGTATAAATTTATTGAATTACATTTTATGCCTGAAACTAGTGTAATGTGTGTGCCAACTATACTAAAAAAATTAAAGTAAATAATGAGATAGGAAGAAAATCAGGACACAACAATCTTCATGAGTTGAAACTCAGGCCATTTTCTTTTTAAAGGGTAAAAGATTCTCAGAATGAGAGGCTTATCTGAACGAACATGCTGTAAACAAACAAGGAGAGGAAAAAAGATTGATTTTTGGAAGTATTCTTGTGAAACATTAATTGGATTAAAATTCAGATTATGTGAGAGATATAAGTTGTTATCACATTGCATTTATTTTTTTTTATGTACTTCTTTTCAAATGATGCTAAAGCTGGGCCATGTGGGCCACTGAGGTGACAACTAGAAAATTAGTTAATGGATTGAAAACAGGAATTGGCTGAAAAAAAGGTTTCTAACATTTTTTAAACATAAATTATTACATTATTATTCTGTTTATAAACACATTTTTTGTTTAATGTCCATAGCCATGCTGTTATTATAAATAATTAAAATTCAGAGAGATTTGTCAGCCCACACTAACAAGTAATGGATACTAAATGCACACCTAGTTATCTATCTATCCTGTATTTTATAAACTACATCTTGCAGCTTTTGTATAAATCACAGAAATTGGTATGCAAATGAAACAAGCCTAATTGTCAATCCTAATAAAATATAAATATCAAAAAGATTAATTGGATTGGATTTGTTACAAGTATTTATGTTGAAAGTGCCCTATTTTTAATGCAAGACCAAAAATGTTTTCTTTGCTGAGTAGAGGTTAACATATTAGTGTTAAGCAAATTATTTCAGAAAATGCCTGTTTCATGATAACTCCTTTTACCAATTAGATATCTATTTGGTACCACTCCCACTGTGCTAGTCCATGATGCAATTCATCACATTGTAATGTTACAGAAATCCTCTTTTTATTTATTTCAGACAACTATAATT
>NW_021873646.1:0-775 GCF_006229205.1 Suricata suricatta | reverse complement strand
CCGCAATCAACATAGGAGTGTAGTGGAGGAGAAACAAGGTTAAAATGTACCAAGGAACATTTTGTGTAGGATTTTCCAATCCTCAGTAATTTAAAACTTTAAGCAGAGGATTTATTTCTCATGAGCCCCTAATCTAACTCATCAATAATGGAAAAGAAAATATTCAGACTAGAAGAAAGGCAGAACTATCTTTCTACTTTTCTTACACAAAATGATACTTCAAAATCATTATCATGTGAAGAAGTGATTGTAAAGGATTATGCCAAATCATGTAGGAAAAAAGAGTGTCATAGTGACATGCCTGGGACTAAGTAACAAAAATATCATATCACCTTTTCTGTATTTTCATTAGCTTTCCAGATTTGTGGTTTCTTGTACTGACTTTTCTTAATCGAAGTAAATATTTCATGTCATAACTGAGGCAACATACAATTGTATTGCCAAATCAGACTCCTAGAATTCAGATATCATACCTCACAAATAGTTTCATAGATTGAAAGTTGTGAGGCAGAGACAGCAGAGAAATAACCAAGACCTCTAAGGCAGCCTTCCAGGACTTTCTTCTCACATTTGGATCCAAGTTCATAAGGATATCAAGAGACAAAGTGTACAGTCCCTCACTTACAGAGAGACCCATTATGATCCTAACACATCTCCATTAGTTACATAGTTCAGGAGACATTTTCCAGTAAATTCATAGACTCCAAGTTTATTTACTATCAGGGCTCTATAAAGTCAACTTCTCTGTGCCTGTGGTTAATATCTGCCCTCTTTC
>NW_021873645.1:0-775 GCF_006229205.1 Suricata suricatta | reverse complement strand
GAGAGATGGTTGTCACCTTGACAGAATGAATGGATGGGAATTTAGCAAATATTAACAATAGTTGGGGTGCTAAAGGATGACTATACACAACATGATAGATTCAGAATCAGAGACATATTTTTTTCTGGACGACACTCTCCTAAAACAGATTTTTTTTGAACCTCCTGAATTTTATCTATGTCATCATTATCTAATTAGATTGGCTAGATTTACATGGAGTATATAGGCACTTTGAAAAAAGAGAACAAGAAAGTTGCTTTTCATTTTATAAATTCAATTCTACCTATGATCACAACCACTAAGGAAACCAAAATATATAATTTCTTTCATTTTTCCATTTTTTTCTGGCATTGTGAAAATTCTTTGAAAATTGTATTTGATTAAATCTACTAAGCTTTCTAGAAACTTTCCCGGGAGAGGTTCTCCCTCATCCAGGCAAAATGTCATCTGTAAGCTAAGGAAGGATGCACACGTTTACTAACCTGAATTTAGAAAAAACAAACTCAGCTTATGGTCTTTGAGAATATGTTTGTACAGTTAAATATGTCCATATCTGTGACAAAATGACAGGTTTTGTAATTTTTTGTTCTTTCTTTTTATTGGTCATTTTTAGAATCAAAGAAATAAAATATACAAATTTCTTTAAAAGTCTTTCAACACAGAAATCCCAAATGTCCTTAACATCCCCACCCCTCAGGGACCCCTGGCCCCAGTTGCTCTAGCAAGTTAGTTCATTGTCAATGTCATCCATGTGAGTGCAGGTAACAACTACCCC
>NW_021873644.1:0-775 GCF_006229205.1 Suricata suricatta | reverse complement strand
TAATCCATGGAAGGAGGTGATGGCGTCCAGGCAGAGGGAGGGTGGGCACATCTGAGAGGTTATACATAGGCATAGTCTACAGGACTTGGTTTAAACTGAACCTTTAAAAATGCCTGGGTTTCAAACTGTGTGAAATGGGTGCAATTTATTTATTAATTCAGGATATGTATTAATGTCTGTCACAGGCCTGTTGTAGGTGCTTCGGATACCCCACAGGGGGGGAAAATCACAATTTCCTGCCCTCATGAGGCTTATAGTCTAATGGAAGAGCAGGCAATAAGTAAGTTTATACACTAGATAGTATATTAAAAAGTAAGTGCCAAGTGAGAAAGGGTAGAGAAAGAATGGTCAGGAGTGTTGGAAGGGAAGGGGCTCAATATTTTAAACAGAATGGTTAGAGAAGTTCTCACTGAGGAGTGGCATTCTCGAAGGGATTCGGAGGTGAGAGAGGGCACATTCCATGTTCTACATGCTGACCTGAGGGAGGAGGAAAGGTTGGCAGTGCCTCTAAGCAGGCTTCCTGGAAGCCCACAACATATTTCCACTTTCATCTCAATTTCCAGGACTTGTGTTTCTGCCTTCCCTCCTAAGATGCCCTACACACGTTCTCTTTGGACAAGGACCATTTGATCTGTTGCTTATGCCTTCCTAGCTCCTGTTGTAACCAGACAACTTTTGGATTGTTTTGAGTGGATTTGGGATGTTCTAGGAACTCATTGGTCCTTTGGTATATAAACACTTCTTGGGAATGAATAATGTCTTCACATGTTTGGAT
>NW_021873643.1:0-775 GCF_006229205.1 Suricata suricatta | reverse complement strand
TGACCCATTAAACTCATTTATAGCCAATAAGAAGCTGAGACCATGAGGTGCAACATTGGACTAAAGGAACCTGATGCTGCCTCAAATCACAAGCCCTATTGTCCACTATTTAAAAAAATTTTTTTAATGTTTATTCATTTTTGAGAGAGAGAGAGATACAGAGTGTGAGCAGGAGAGGGGCAGAGAGAGAGGGAGACACAGAATCCGAGGACAGGCTTTAGGATCTGAGCTGTCAGCACAGAGCCCAACAACTCAGGGCTTGGACACACCACCCTTGAAATCATGACCTGAGCTGAAGCAGGACACTTAACCGACTGAGCCACCCACATACCCCTGAGCAGTACAGCTTTAATGTGATTTACTTTGAGTTACAAGTAACAATAGGGAGTGGGGGTCACCTGGGTGGCTCAGTCGGTTAAGTGACCAACTTTGGCTCAGGTCATGATCTCATGAGTTCTAGCTCCACATCGGGCTCTGTGCTGACAGCGCAGAGCCTAGAGCCTGCTTCAGATATTTTCTCCCTCTCTCTCTGTCCCTCACCTACTTGGGCTCTGTCTCTCTCTGTCTCTCAAAAATAAGTAAAAACATTAAAGAAAAATTAAAACTCTACCACACAGTGAAAACTTCTGAGCTCACCAATCATCCCCACCCAGGTTCTACTTCTTATTCCTGAAATAAAGTGCAAGAGGCTCAGACTCTCCATAGTTTTCTAGTGTCCTGGGGGCCAGACTAAGCATTAGCCAGGGAACAGCAACAGATCGACCATGCTGTTGCC
>NW_021873642.1:0-775 GCF_006229205.1 Suricata suricatta | reverse complement strand
GCTCCCGATGCTTCCCAGTGGAGGCAAGGAAGGTTCGCCCTGGGTAGAGGGGAGGGACCACCTGGGTCGGGGGCAGGGAGCAGGGCCCTGGGAGGGAGGGTAAAGCCCAGGAAAGAGGGGGGTGGCGGAGGCTACACTAAGGGCAGTGAGAGGTCTGGGGAAGAGGATGGGAGGAGGGTCTTAACGTCCAGGCGGTGGCCACGGACGGAGCGGGGAGAGGTCCAGACTAAGGCCAAGGAGGGAAGAGAAGGCTCAGGCTGAAGCCACGGAGGAACGAGGGAACAAATCTAGGCTGGGACCACTGGAGGAGGAGTTGACGGGGGTCCAGAATGAACCACGGAGAAGAGTCGGACGGAGATGGAGGCCTAGCCTGACCACCGGGAGGGCAGCCCAGCCCGGGCCACGGGAGGGAGAAACGAAGGCCTACACTGGCCGCAGGGACGGGGAAAGGGGACCTAATCCGGGCCCTGGGCAGGAGGAAGGGGGACCACGCCTGGGTCACCCGAGGGGGTGCCTGGCCTGGACCACAGGTCCAGGAGGGTCTAGCCTGGGCTGTGGGAAAGACTAGCCTGATCAAGAGGCGAAGAGTGGGACTCCAGTCTGAGCCAAGGGCGCAGGCTGGGAAAGGTACGCAGGGTCGCTGCCCAGCCCAGCCGCCCGTGCGGGCAGCCCACTCCCGAGCCGGCAGCGAAGGTGTCTACCTGGGACCCGGACCCCGCCCCTCCCCCACTCGGGGGACCCACCCTGCCCGGGCCGACGGGGGGGGCGGGGGTGA
>NW_021873641.1:0-775 GCF_006229205.1 Suricata suricatta | reverse complement strand
TCTCTTTTGGATGGCTCTGATTTTTCTGCAGATGCTTTCCACTGGGTTATGTCGCTTGTCAGTTACCTTCCTTGCAGACGCCATTGTTGACCTTCCTCTAATTATGCAGACGAAGTGGCTAAAGTGCAGGCAAAAGTAGACAATGTTTTTAAAGTTAGAATTGTCCTAACAATAATTTAGCAATGTTATTTATTCCTAAGTCAGCTTTGGAAGGATTAAAAGTCTTTAGGGAAAACAGTATAAAAGTTCCTCAAAAAGTTAAAAATAGAGCTACCCTATGATCCAGCAATTACACTACTGGGTATTCACCCAAGATATAAAAATACAGATTTGAATGGATACATGCACCCCGATATTTATAGCAACATTATCAAGGATAGCCAAACTATGGGAAGAGCCCAAGTGTCCATCAACTGAAGAATGGATAAAGATGTGGTAGATACACACACACACACACACACACTAGACTATTACTCATCCATCAAAAAGAATGAAATCTTGATATTTGCAATGATGTGAATGGAGCTAGACTGTATTATGTTCAGCAAAATAAGTCAGAAAGAGAGATAACATATAATTTCACTCATATGTGGAATTTAGGAAATAAAACATGAACATAGGGGAAAGAAAAGAGGAAAGCAAACCACAAGAAACTCTTTACAAGAGGAAAAACCTGAGGGTTGATGGAAGGGAGGTGGTGGGGGACACGCTAAATGGGCAATGGGTAACAAGACACTTGTGATAAGCACTGGGTGTTATATATAAGTGACGAATC
>NW_021873640.1:0-775 GCF_006229205.1 Suricata suricatta | reverse complement strand
ATTTCAAAGCAAAATCTTCCCACACATCTGATCCCCAGTTAAAAGAGAAGAAGGAACAATTGAGAGCTTTATAGAGGCCAAACAGGCCCCTGAAATAATCCTCATCAGCACAAAATCTAAAGGGTGTCGGGAAGTAGACCCAAGATTCCTATGAATGGAATTGTTTCCCAAACAGCTCCCCGCTCCGCCATCCCCATGCGCAGTACTTGTTATATTAGTACTGATGAATACAGTGACGCGTCATGGACCCAGAGGCTTTTAGCCAACAAACTGGCTGGTCTTAAACATAGATTTTCCACATAGTAGTACTTTAATATTGTTTTGAGATATCACATATCACATTTTTTCCCCAAAAGATTTTCCCATTTTGTATTGTCCCTGTGTTGCCAATGCTGCCTCTCCCCCACCTGCAACACACACACACTTCCCTGGATTAACTCTCAAGGAGCAGGCCAGATATACACCTACTAAGCAGGAGACTGGAGGCCCCGAGGGAAAAAGGCTTAAGAGACTGACAGTCGAAGGTCACCTAAATAAACAGTGGGATCTCTGCCTAGTTGTCCTGCCTGAAGCCTTTTTATCAAACAACCTTATTTTCTCGCATACACATACATTTTCCAATCAGCTTTTTGATGCTCCACTCTTCAATAAGGTTAAATAAGCAAAGATCATACAATGAAGGAGAAGTCTCTAAGTTGGGGAGAGAGAGGGACGCAAAACCTGAGAGACTATTGAATACCAAAAACGAACTGAGGGTTGGAGGGGGAGGGGGAGG
>NW_021873639.1:0-775 GCF_006229205.1 Suricata suricatta | reverse complement strand
GAGCCGGCTCCGGGGCGCGGTGACGGGGAGGGTCGCCGGCCTGGGCGCTGTCACGTCGGGGCTGGAGTCCGCGGAGAACCGGGACCCGCGACCGGCCCCTCGGTCCCCTGGCATTCGTAGCGACCCTTGTGGCGCGGCCTCGATTGAACGAACTGACCCCACTTGGTGCCCGGGTCTCGGTCCGCCGCCTCGGGCGCGTGCAGGTGAGGCGGCGAATGGAGGCAGGCCTCCCAGCGACTCGACGCTTTGGGACTTTGAACAATCCTTGACGGTTTCCCTTTGTCTTCATTTCCTTGCCAGCGGCTTTCCCTCTGAGCCCGCGTTAAGCTTAGCAATTCGCTTCCAGCTTCCAGAAGTTGGGCCCTAGCCGTCAGGGCCTGCGGCCCGGGATGAATTGCGGAGTGGGCCCAGACAAAAGCTGGCATCGTGGGGCCGCTGGGAAAAGAAGGCGCAGTGTTGGCATATGTTTTTTTCCACTTCGTGTTTATGAAGGCCGCGCTTGAGCGTCGGCTCCCTCGGCAGTGAGAGTCCTGGGCCCGGGCTCCCTGCCCCTCCGCAGGACTGAGTGCCCGAGCTGCCTCTCTTACTGTGTCTCTGACATGTGTCCGTTCTCGTGCTTTCTCAAGACTTGAAGTTGTAAGAATATCAGTATTTTATGCGCATGTAGTTTGTCTTTCACCAAATTTGTGCTTTTGAGTCAAAACCTAGCACTAGTATATTACCCTCTTTAAGCTTTTTCTCATCTGTAAGATGGGATACAAGAATACCTATACTA
>NW_021873638.1:0-775 GCF_006229205.1 Suricata suricatta | reverse complement strand
AGTCCATGCCCCCTAAATTAAGCGACTAAAACAACACAAAATTTCAAGTCACACTTCGCAAATCTCTGGGTAAGCAAGTAAACACTAGTTAAAAAAACAAAAAACAAACAAAAACAAAAAAAACAAAAAAATATACCTAGAGCATTAATAAAGCAATCATTTTTGTGTTAACCTTAATTCCTAAAATAAACTGGTTGACTCTATCAAACCTATTCCTAAGCGAGAATCATACCCCTAGACCAAGGAGCCACACTATCACACATATTCCTAATTCATAATTAATTCAAGTTTCAAATGAAGCAAGCTTGCCATCAGCAATCATTCAACGACAAAGCGCATGATTAATCACCCAAATACAGCGTCTTTCTTCAGAATGCAAAGCCATCTGCCGTTTCCGCCTCGGTTTATCCATTCACTAAGCCCAGGCAGGCATCTTTTTAATTTAAAAGTAACAATAATAAGCAATCAACTTGACTCTGGCCTGAGAGATTACCGCCCTCCGCGATCCCTGTATACTCTGGAAATCAATAACGCTCAAGTGGAATTGTAACACTCCCCAACTCTGGTTTACGGCGAGCGGTGGACGCCGAGCATCCGCCCACTGGCCTCTCGGGACTCGGGCTACTTTGACGCACCGGGATGCGGCTCACCTGACATTCCGCACCAGCCAAGACCAGGGAATGCCAACTCTGCGGGAAAAGGGGGGGAGGGGTGTCCCCGCGAAAGCGTGCGGGTGCCCCTGAGAGCCCCCTTCTGCCGGCACCCCGAAAGCGAG
>NW_021873637.1:0-775 GCF_006229205.1 Suricata suricatta | reverse complement strand
CTTGGCCTCTCTGGTCTCGAGTTTCCTCACCCGTGGAAGCGAGTGTGCCAGGCTGAGTATACGTGATCAGTTCTGGATGTGATGAGTCTCATGTGCCAGTCTGTGCATTAATGGACCAAAGGATCGTGGGGTTGAGAGAACATTTCTCAAGGCGCAGGGGTCTCTGGAGGGTGGTTCCATCTATCTTGTCCTCTGCTTGGTCCTCTGATGCCCCCCAGCTGTCATCCCACCTCTCCTTTCCTTCTCATTAAACCTTCTGGAAATCTTGGGGCACCTGGGTAGCTCAGTGGTTAAATGTCCAACTCTTGATTATTGGCTCAGGTCATTATGGCTGTGAGATCGAGCCCTGGGTTAGGCTCTGCACTGAGCACGGAGCCTGCTTGGGATTCTCTCTCTCTCCCTCTCTCTCTGCCCCTCTCCTCCTCTCTCTCTGCAGGTCTTGGTCTACACTACCCCTCCATATCTCAACTCAACCCACCACAATCTGGCTTCTTTGATGTCATTCCCCTGAAACCCACTCCACTGAGTTCTTCAGTGCCCTTGCTGCTCAATCCCAGTATTCTTTTCTGTCCATCTGTGGTCTCTGTGACCACTTGCTGCCACTGGCCACCCTGTTATTGAAACACTGTCCCACGCTCAGGATGAGTTCAGGCAAGATTCAGAAGGAGAACACTGTGAAGACGATGAGGGTTGAGGGGAACGAGTCTCCTTGTCACGAGGACCCCAGAGAGCGGGAGGGGGTCCTGGAAGAGGCTTGCATCTGGACAGTGGTCAG
>NW_021873636.1:0-1597 GCF_006229205.1 Suricata suricatta | reverse complement strand
TATATATCAACAACATTTTTTAATGTTTATTTTTCAGGGAGAGAGACAGATCATGAACAGGGGAGACAGAGAGAGACACAGAACAGAATCCTGGCTCTGAGCTGTCAGCATAGAGCCCGATGTGGGGCACAAACCCACAAGCCGTCAGTTCCTGACCTAAGTGGAAGTTAGATACTTAACCAACTGAGCTACATAGGCACCCCTAGTCAATACCATTTTCAAGAGACATTATCCTTTCCCCACTGTGTATTGTTCAAAATCTCGTGGAGAATTTGCTGTCTGCATCTGCTCACTTTTACTTCTGGACTCCGTAATCTGCTCCACTTGTCTGTATGTCTCACTGTAGGCCAGCAGCACACTGTTGTATCTCCGGAGGATGGGGGACCAGCCCACGTACCCCCAGCTGAATGGTCCCTGAGTAGGTAGTTGGTGTCGGCGAACTATCTATAGGAAAGAAAGAAGACAGACAACATGAATGGTGGTAAAGCCACACTTTACTAAGAAAGTCAGTGTCTTTAATGCCATAGGGGATTACACATTTTTTTAAATGATTACATAGTTTATGGTCCTTGAAAAAGTAAAAACATGTTCTGGGAAGTGTCATTTTTTATCACAGAAGAGAGAACAGCCATGAGGACAGAAGTAAAAAAACAGGATTAAGGGAGTCTGTCTCTCAAAGAATCTTCTTTTCTTCAAGGCCCTTGAGCAGTGATGTCTGGGCAAGAAGCTTATTATACCAAAAGTTAATTTTAGACAGAGGAATGTGTTTGCCCCCAACGGCAGACAATGAGCTGGGAACAGAAATCATGTAAGGGAAAGCTGGTGTCACTAACTGACCCAAGTTGATTCAAAACTTAAAGGTATATGCCTTTTTTGCTTTTGCAAAGCAATGAGAAAAATCATAGACAGGTTAAACAGAAGCCACATGTGTAGCCCAGGAGGCCAAATGTTGTTTCACAATCTTTTGACTTGTTCCACAACATCAAATTATTCTCCTGTGCCCCGGAGGCCTGGCCAACAATGGTCACTTTTCCTGTGTCCCAAAGGCAGTGCCATCAATGGTCGCTCTGCGGGAGGTTTTTTGGCCTACTGGGCCCAACATGGGCCCCAACTGGCCATAATGAACCTCTGCAATAAACTTAGAAAGATATAAGTGTAATGTCTCCAGGTTCTCTCCACTTCATGGTTGTTTTGTTACTTCCATGTGTTGTGAGGCTCCATATGAATTAGTATATTTTTCAGATTCCTTAAAAAAATTATTGGTATTTTCATTGACATAAGATAAATATAAAATTAATAAAAACATAAAGCAGAGAAAAAAAGAGTATCACAAATACAGAAAACAAATCAACTACATTAAAATTTGTACTATATGGCAACGAGGAAGAATGAAATATGGCCATTTGTAGCAAAGTGGATGAACCTCGAGGTTGTCATGCTAAGCGAAATAAGTCAGACAGAGAAGGACAGATATATATGTTTGCACTCATAGGTCTATGAGGAGAAATCTAACAGAGGACCATAGGGAGAGGAAGGGGGAATGAGAGCTGGGGAGAGTTAGGGACACAAATCATGAGAGACTATTGAATACTGAAGA
>NW_021873635.1:0-775 GCF_006229205.1 Suricata suricatta | reverse complement strand
GAACTCCCCCTTGATTCTCACGCCGTGTCACAGTGGGGCCCCTGCTGTCCCACCTGCTCAGGAAGGCCGAGACTTGCGCCAGAGGCAGCCGCTGGGCCTGCGGCGGAGCAGGAATGGTGGCAGGTTCTTCTGGCCGACGGCCGCGGCTCCGTGTCCTCCCACAGTCTGGGCTGGCCTCGGTCACCTGCTTGGCCACGTGTGGTAGAACTGACATTTGGGGAGAGAGACGAGGTCACAGGAGGCCGTCTGCCCCCAAGGGGGTGTCTCCTCTTGCAACGTACTCACGGGACCCCTGGGCGGTCCGGCGCACGGTCTCACTGCGCAGGGGCTGCTGTGCGGGAGCGCCAGGTGCAGGGTGCTTCCCACCGCCATCGCCACGTACCCGCCGTGTGAGGGGAGCTCTGCAGACCACTGAGTCCCACCGAGTCACCTTCAGTGACCTCGGTGGAGCAGAAGAACCACCCAGCTGAGTCCTGTCCAAATTCCTGACCCACAAAATCGTGAGATGCAATTGGAAGCGGATGTTTGAAGACACCAAGTTGTGGGACAGTTTGGCGCACGGATAGAGAACCGACTGTCACACTGACCAGCTTCGGAGGAAGTGCGGCCTCAGACCCCGCCCACCTGTGCCCAAAGCCTGCTCCCTGGGCGCCTCATGGGTGAGACATAGGAAGGAACCCCTCTCATTCCTGGTGCCTTTGGTACTGAAGGGCTGTTCTGGGCAGCCGCTTGGCTTTGCAGGAGTGCGAGGAGCTGTGTTCCTGCCGGTGCCCCC
>NW_021873634.1:0-775 GCF_006229205.1 Suricata suricatta | reverse complement strand
ATACATACATACATACATCTTTCTATCGTCTATTGATTTAGTACACATATTACCTAATGAAAGGGTAGCTTCCAAATTAGACCCACTCAGCACTAGTTTCCACATTAGAGCTCCCTGAATCCAAATCCCAGCTCAGCCACAACTGGCTGTGTGACCTTGGACACACATTGCCTAACTTGGTTGAGTCCTTTGGAAGAAAAAAATGAGGCAATGCTTCTAAGATGTGCGATGCAATGGCTGGTCATAGCTGAGATGGGAGAATGAACACGAAGAACCTTTTACAGTGCTACTTGTCCCAACGAAGAAAGAGAAAAAAATTATCCTGGTTGTCTTTCCTGAAGTTTAAAAAATAATTGGCTATTAGGAAGCTCTGCATTATATGTAATAACAAACTGCCATCGGGTCGTATATTTCTGCTTTTTTAAGGAGGCTGTCTGTCCTTAGAAGTCCAATTAAAGCAAGTCAGAACTTCACATTTTTTCAAAGTAAGGGCTCATTACTCTAAAACTTCAGTAAATGACATGAATACGTACAACTGCACAGCTGAAGATTCTGATTAGGTATTCAGGAAAGAGTCCCCTAGAACCGCTCCCTGAGCTCATATTTTCATAATGTGAAACCATTGAAATATTCTCTAGTACATTACTATGAGTCTTTGGAATAAAAAAATTAGAAAAATTTCCATGGTTTGGAAAGCACATCAAACAACAGACATAATGGTATCCTAAGAAGAGAATCTGAATAAAACAGAGCAATACAGATTGTAATAGACTAT
>NW_021873633.1:0-775 GCF_006229205.1 Suricata suricatta | reverse complement strand
CCAACCTTTCTGAGGCTAAGACTCCAGAGGAGCACTGCAGAGAGTATTTATAACATGCATACCATGGGGATGACTGTAATAAAGCTAGGTGGTAGGCTAATTTTCCCACATCCATGCACTGGCAATTTTGAAAGAAGCTTGATATACAAATTATGTGTGTGTGTACAGTGTGTGCATACAGTGTGTGTGCACAGTGTGTGTGTACTCCAGCTGAACTGTCCTTTTAGTTTCTGAATCCCACTAGGTTTGCTTCTACCCCAGGGCCTCTGCTTTTATTCTGCTTGAAAATTTTTACAGCAAGTTTTTGCATAAGTGGCTCCTTCATATTTAGGTGTCAATGCACTTCTTACCTTTCAGAGAGGCTTTTCTTACTCTTCAAACTACAGGTGGTGGTTTCTACCACCAATCATTATCTATACTCTTTCACTGCTTTATTTTGCCCTTAGAATTTTGTATCTCATCCTCTATACCTTAGTGGTTCTATACAGAGACACTAACTACTTGTGACTTTAAATTTTATAAATTAAACAAAATTTAAAATATAATTCTTTGGTCAGTCACAATACCCACATTAAATAGAAATTTAAGATTCCTCTGCTTTAGTATCTAAATGTGAGTAGTGGGTACCATATCAAAGAAAAGATTTCTGTTATTGCAGAACATTCAATTGAGGAATGATGCTCTATCATGAAAGCATCAAGAAATAAGTCTTTGCCAATTATTTCACAGTTGTATGTGTAGAGCCTGAACAAATTCTAGGTACACAGAAAGTATT
>NW_021873632.1:0-775 GCF_006229205.1 Suricata suricatta | reverse complement strand
TGAGGAAAATCACCAGGACAATCATGGGACAAGCCTGGGTTCAAACACTGCATCTGCAAAGAATCACCAGAGACGGGCATTTGGTCACTTTGATTACAAAGCAACCGCAACAAAATCAGGGACATGCTTTACTTACTAAGCACGTCACTGTATCAGAGGTGTGAATTATGGTAACAACCGGCTACCGCCAACAGGACCTCGGCCTTAAAATGAAACAGGAAAGAAGTAGTCATCACAATGTGATTAGCAATACCCAGTATTCAGGTCTGCAAGAATCTGTCAGAGGAGAATGAATGATGAAAAAAAAATTCGGGAACTGGGGAAATGAAACTGGGGGTGATTTGCTTCATTCCTGAGAGAAGCCACCTGCCCTGTTCAGTCCCCTAATGGTTCTTGTCCCTGGATGGCTGGTCTCAACCAGGAATTCCTAAGTTCGCCCCCCACCTAATATCCTCAGGCCACGTTTCCTCACACAGCAGGGTCACACAGCTCCTCCCCCTCGCCATCCCCCTGGGATGTTAGGCAATGCAGGGCTCTGTCCTGCCTGGGCCGGGGGCATGCCTGAGTAACACCCGTCCACACCCTGCCTGCGTAGCAGGAGTCCAGTCCAGAATGGAGGATCAAGCTCAGAACCCAGTACAGAAACAAGTGGAAATGTCACAACTCTAAAACAGCACCTCATTTTGCATAAAGCTAAAAGATACTTTTTACTTCCATCAAAGAACCCTAACTTTTGAGAATCACGGCCTTTCCTAATGTCTGATTGCATCTGCAC
>NW_021873631.1:0-775 GCF_006229205.1 Suricata suricatta | reverse complement strand
GGCTCCTACAGGGTCCTGGTGGCCCCCCCCAGTCCCAGCTCCCGGACTCGGTCCTCAGCTCATGTCCGGTCTTCCCCACGTGTCCCCTCCTCATCTCCTGGATCTCCAGGCGGCCCTCCCGCTTTCTCCGCTCGGCCCAGCCTCACCAGCGGGGGGCTTGTGAAAACGCCCCCGCCCCCAGAGGCTCCCCTTCCCCCCACCGAGGCTGGGGCTCGAGCCAGAGACTCTGGGAACCGCTGCCCTAAGAGGCAAGAGTTTTGTTTTGCTCTTAAATTGTTGTGTGCAGGCCTCAGCTCAGATCCTGGGCCCCGGCCAAGGGAGGCGAGCCCCGAGCCTGGCAGGATGTGGACCCCCGTCCACCTGCCGTGGGCTCGGCTCTGACCAGCGAGGGGCTCATGCCGCCGCCAGACGCACAGACAGGAGGGGTGCGACGGAGTACGTGTGGCCACGACTTGTGCTTGGACAAGATCGCACGGTGCTCAGCTCCCTGACTTGTGCGGACGCTTCTAACTAATCAGGAAGTGGTAGGACGTGTCCTGTATGTACTGCCTGCTGGCTCACTTCGTTCAGGACCCGGGAAACAGCAGACGCTTACTATTCACGGCTCTGGAGGACGGTCGTCCAAGATCAAGGGCTGGGCACACTTGCATCTGGTGAGACCTGCTTCCTGGGTCATAGGTGGTGTCTTCTCACTACGTCCTCGCCTAGGGGAGGGGAGGGGTCCCTGGGGTCTCTTTTATCCCAGAGGCCCTACATCCTGACCTCACCACCTTGG
>NW_021873630.1:0-775 GCF_006229205.1 Suricata suricatta | reverse complement strand
TTTTAGGTAGTGCCTCTTAACTAAAATAACCCCTTATTGGGGTGCCTGGGTGGCTCAGTTAAGTGTCTGACTCTATTTCAGCTCTAATCATGATCTCGTGGTTCGTGCAGTCATACCCCACATTGGGCTCCATACTCACAGCAAGGAGTCTGCTTGGGATTCTCTATCCTCTTTTCCCTTCTCCCCACTTGCATATGCACTTTCAAAATACTAGAGAAAATTCCTACCAGGACAAAAATCTAAAGGATGTGTCACAGGAATCTAGCTTCTGCAGAAATGCTCAGATTCTAGATGAGTTGCAGTACTCCTAAATCTTCCTTTCACTAGAAAATTTCCTTTGATCTGTCCTACAGCAACAAGACTATTTGATTCCATAGCCAAGATCTCTGACCTCTAATCTTGATATCTTGTTCCCTCTTCTAATAACAGATACCTTGTACATCCCTCCCCCTCTAAGCCTTGTTCCCATCTTTGCCCTCCTAGTAATGTCTGCCAGAATTAAGTATCTTGGATTTCTAATAGAGGCTAATCTGCTGTCTCTGGATTCTGTAGGTTTTGCTTTCTTTCCAAGGATCATTTTTTTCATTCACCATTAGAACACTGATCTAAAATTTAATCTTAAACACGGTGGGAGAAATCTACAATATTTACCGAGGAAAACCTTTTGTTTCTTAAGGGAATGGATGCTGAGGCTTTAGGTTTGCATTCATGCATGAATGCTTTAATGGGTCGCTGCATTTTTAATGGTGCACTCGTCACTGTATTCCTATCATTT
>NW_021873629.1:0-775 GCF_006229205.1 Suricata suricatta | reverse complement strand
TGCCCTGCATCTTAAACTTCTCTTATGCCAAGCCTCTGGAGTGATTTTCAAACTTATTGCATCTGGCCTAAGTGCTTTTCCCCAGAGCTGCCCACTGGGTGCTCCAACACTATAGGCTGGAGTCTGTCACTTCCCCGGTTTCCTTGCTCCTGGCCACTGCCCTCTTCTCTATCTTCCCCACCCTGACTTCTCTCAGGGTGAGTCCACAAAGGAAGCCCTCTCCCTGCTGTTCCTTCCTTCTGCCTGAGGCACAACTCACCGTCACAGGTCATGGCTGTGCAGACCCAGTTTCCGCAGGCACAGACACAGCGGTTACAGTCCACTTCAGTCTCCGCTCCGTCTGCGTATGTCTCATCCTCCAGGGCACACTCTATTGGGGCCAGAAATAAGGGGCGACAGTTTAGGGTGAGAGTGGAACAGGACATCTTGGCTATCATCTGTGCGCCTTACCCTTTCCCCAAGCAAGACCTGCTTCTGCTTATCCTTCAGAGGTACCAGATCTGAGTAAATGATGCCATTGATCCAAAGATTGTTGGACCCTAACCTCAGCATGGAGATGATGGGCTGGGGCCCAGTATAGAATTATGGAAGGAAATTTTCTTAGCAAGCTCTGGAATGTTCCACCAATTCTATCTTCCCCCTCCACCGCACCTCCACCCCCGGCCCCCCTAAATGCCCTCATTCCCTACAACTCCACATTATTTCTTAGGTTCAGCATACTCTTCTCTGGAGGATTGAAGGTCGGGTTGAGGCACTTGAGGAACTCTTGGAAGCT
>NW_021873628.1:0-775 GCF_006229205.1 Suricata suricatta | reverse complement strand
CGATGACTAACAGACACATGAAAAAAAGCTCAACATAACTTTTCATCAGGGAAGTACAAATCAAAACTATAATAAAATACCACCTCACACCTGTCAGAATGGCTAAAATTAACAACTCAGGAAACAACAGATGCTGGGGAGGATAAGAAGGGGAATCCTCTTACACTGATGATGGAAATGTAAACTGGTGCAGTCGCTCAGGATAACAGTATGCAAGTTCCTTAAAAAGTTAAAAATATAACAGCTCTATGGCCCAGCAATTGCATTACTAGATATTTATCCAAAGGATACAAAAATACTAATTTGAAGGGATACATGCTCCTGAATATTTATAACAACATTATCAAGAATAGCCAAATAATGGAAGGAGCCTAAATGCCCATCGATAGATGAATGGATAAAGAAGAAGTGGTATATATACAATGGAATATTACATAGCCATAAAAAAGAATGAAATCTGCCATTTGCGACAATGTGGATGGAGCTAGAGTGATTAATACTAAGCTAAATAAATCAGTAAAAAAACAAATACCATATGATATCACTCATACGTGGACTTTAAGAAAAAGACAGATCTGTATAGGGGTGTGGAGGGGGGAAGGAGAGAGGGAGAAGGAGGCAAACCAACAAACAGATTCTTAATTATAGAAAACAAACTTAAGGGTGCTGAAGAGGAGGGGGTGGAGAAAAAGGCTAAGTGGGTGATGGGCAGTGAGGAGGGAAATTGCTGTGATAAGCACTGGGTGCTGTCAGCAATGAATCACTAAATTCTACT
>NW_021873627.1:0-775 GCF_006229205.1 Suricata suricatta | reverse complement strand
GAAAACAAGTCCAAAGAGGATGCACCATCTCTGCCACCTGCCCTTCCCTTGAGCTTTTCAATTTCTTTCCTGTTTTAGGAACGTAATCCCTTGGGGTGCCTGGATGGCTCAGGTGTTTAAGCGGCCAACTTCAGCTCAGGTCATGATCTCACTGTGGGTCCATGGCCCACATCGGGCTCTGTGCTGACAGATCAGAGACTAGAGCCTGCTTCAGTTTCTGTGTCTCCCTCTCTCTCTGCCCCTCCCCCACTTGTGCTCAGTCTCTCTCTCAAAAATAATCAAACCTTGAAAAATCTTTTAAAAAAGTAATCCTTCATATCATTCTCAACCCCATGATTCTGATGCATTTTCTCCATAAAGTTTAGCAATATCTCACCTTACTGTTTACATATCAGCTATCTGAATCCCTCCCTCCCAGAGCACGCAATGACCCTTCCTATCCATTACTTAGCTCAGCAACAGTACAGAGCATGGTGGAGTTAGATCCTAAAACAGAACTAGTAGTTTTTTAAGTTTATTAATTTATTTTGAGGAAGAGAGAGAGTGAGCATTAGTGGGGAAGAAGCAGAAAGGAAGAGAGAGGGAGAAAGAGAGTCTACAGTGTCAGCGCAGAGCCCAATGCAGGGCTTGAACCCACAAACCACGAGATCATGACCTGAGTCAGAACCAAGAGTCAGATGATTAACCACTGAGCCACCCAGGTGCCCGATGAACAACTAGTATTTTTAGATGATGTTATCAGTGAATGGTAATTATGTGAGTAAAGAAATATTCC
>NW_021873626.1:0-775 GCF_006229205.1 Suricata suricatta | reverse complement strand
GAGGTGTCAGAACTGGTTTTGTCATTGGTTCCAATGTGGAGCAGCATCAAGAGGAAGCGACTGTTCTTAGAATGTGCTGGAAATGGGCACGGCCTGTGCGTCACTCAGCCCAGGGGTCTGTCCGCACTGGGCCACTGGGTCCACTCACCTGTAGTGCTTAGGAGCAGGCGCTGATCTGCCAAAGCCGGGCGTGAGTCCCAGCCTCACCCTGAGGAGCTTGGACTTTGGACAAGTTACTCATTCTCTTTATGCTTGTTTTCTCACGTGTAAAATGGGGGGACTCACACTTTTTACCTTACAGTGGGCAAGTAAGAACTTAGTACAGTGCCTGCATGTGATAGGGTCCCGAGGACTTGTGGCCATTTGCCCTCTCCGGTGCGCAGCTGGAACGGGCTGTGTGTGTTACGGGTGCGAGGCTGTGCCCACAGAGCATCCAGTGACACCCGAGGGGAGCCACTGGCTCCGAGGAGATGATGCTTTGAATAGTGGAGTGGGTCAGAGCACTGTCCCTGGAGTTCTTGAGATCTGCGTTCACATCCTGGTCCGCAGATGGCAGGGAGGCCGGCATCTAGAGGAAGACTTATGCCATGGTGCCAGCGGGCCCTGTAGTCATCGGTGGGGAGAGTCGCTCTGCCTTGGACTTGGCACATTAGCCCTGAGCCTTGACGGCTGAGGGGTGGTTTGGGACATGGGATGGGCATTTGGAAGGGCATTTCAGGCAGAGTAGATAACACATTGAAAAGGCAGATTATATATTTAGTGAAATTTAACACTA
>NW_021873625.1:0-1597 GCF_006229205.1 Suricata suricatta | reverse complement strand
TATTGAATTGAACACATTAAATGGATGAATTTTGGGATGAGTATATCATCTGTTAATAAAGCTGTTAAGGGGCACCTGTGTGGCTCAGTTGGTTAAGCATCCAGCTTTAGCTGAGGTCATGATTTCATAGCCTGTGGATTCAAGCCCTGGATCAAGATCTGTGCTGACAGCTTAGAGCCTGGAGCCTGCTTCAGATTCTGTGTCCCTCACTCACTGCCCGTCCCTCATTTGTGCTCTTTCTCTCTCTTAAAAATAAACGTTACAAAAATAAAATGTTTAAAAAATAAAGCTGCTAAAAATACAACAGGGAATAAAGGGTCAGTATATATGGTGGTGAATTATCAATTGTATGCTTCTACATTGCGTAAGTATTTAATTAATCAGTCAACTATAATACATGGATTAGCTTAAAACTAAGTGCTGAAGTTGTGACAACTGAGTGGCTCAATTGGTTGAGGATCTTACTTCAGCTCAGGTCATGATCTCATGGTCTGTGAGATCAAGCCCCACTTCAGGCTATACACAGAGCCTGGTTTGGATGTTCTGTTCCTCTCTGTCTCTGCCCCTTCCCTGTTCACATGCTCTCCCAAAAGTAAATATTAAAAAAAAAAAAGTACTGAAGCCAATTAAAAAATGTTTTGAGAGATATTGAATATGAAGAGGCAGGGATATTTGATCCAATTATCAATCCATTTTACTTTAACAATATCTTCTTTGTATGTTTACAATTCAGATGCCAGAATGAATTTATTTTACTAGTAATTGTGTTTTTATATTTAAATATTTATTTTTTGTATTTTCTATGTTAAAGAAGGTAATCATGTGTCACAAATTGCTTTTGGCCAAGTATTATTGATTGTCAGTATAGCTCATGATGATTTTTTACTAAAAAATGTCAATTGCATTAGGATGTACTGACAATCAATACACTTGATGGCTAATCACTTGATACACTATGCAAAGTGTTAAATAGTAAAAACATGACACCCAAAAGCTTTCCACTTAAAAGAGCTATACACTTTATATACAAAAATATATTCATATTTCATTGATTCTATTTACTGATAATAGTTAAGATTTTGTTATAAAAAGCTCCAAACCAAAATAATGGAGTTTGTCTTGCTGTAATAGTTCTGTTCATATTCATCTTGATGTTTTATACAGATAGAAAATTTATTATTCAATGTTAGGATAATGAGAAACACCATCTCCTTCGCTGAAAATTAAGAAATATATAAGTAATAAGTTTAAAAAATCATGGGGGAGAGCAAAAATATGTATGTATGTTTATATATAGTATAAAAATATATATAGTATATGGTCAGGTTTATAGAAATGTTTACTTGAATATAATTTGTTAATATTAAACTTCATAACTTGCATAGCACAAAAAAAAAACCCTCCACTGTATTTTTCAATGTATCCTAGCATAAAACAAAAGAGATTGTAAACATTCTGTTAGCTTAAAGTCCCTGGAATAAATATGATTTTTATTCATGTGTTTGATTTGTTCATTTATTCATCAATAAATATTTGGAAGTTACAGTCATTTGATTTTAGCATTTATCACAGACTATATGTGCTGCATTTATTCCTT
>NW_021873624.1:0-775 GCF_006229205.1 Suricata suricatta | reverse complement strand
TTCATAGGGCCTGCGAATTCCCAGCCTTAATGTTAAACTTGGCGTCCGTGCTCCTGAAAGTCACATCCACCCTCAGGAGCGACTGGCTCACCTCCTCCAGGGGCCCTCTTCCCACGACACTGTCCCCAGAAGCTCGGCGCCCAGACTCGCCACCACCACGGTCCTGCCCCAGCCGCGCAAAGAGCGATGGGCCCCAGGCTGGCCGACAGCCCTCGCTTCTGCCCCGACGCTGGAATGTCTCCGGGTTCCTGAACCCATGCGGGCGGCAACCCCAGGAAGGTGGGGTTTGGACTTCCGAACAAGACGAACAAGACGGCGCCCTCAGGCAGCACGTGGGTTGGGGCCTCCTTGCCGCTAGAGCTGGGGTCATAATCGGAGAAGCGGTGGGAGTTTGGGTGAATGTATCTCCGGGCTCTGCTAGTCTTCTGTGCACTAGAGACGGCCAAGCCCCCTTTCCCGGGGGGCCGCAGAGCTGGTCACTCCGTGCCCGGCCCAGCGGGGAGGTCGCGGCAGGCTCTGCAAGGGGGTTTCTGGCCGTGAAGACGCAGCTCGTTCCCTCCAAGACCTGCTTCCCACTGACACAGATGACATCACTCGGGGACACGCCCCTGTCCGCGCTGCCTGGTGGCACAGGGCAGGAAAGGGCCCGGGACACCGACACCTAAGCCTGTCTCTCCTTGATGTCACTTGGGGTCAGGCTCTCATTTGCTTCTTTCCTCCCGTGACCCTGGATCCCATCTGAAGGAAGCATCCATCCTCACAAAGCAAAATGACC
>NW_021873623.1:0-775 GCF_006229205.1 Suricata suricatta | reverse complement strand
CCGTGCACCCACCAAACTCCAATGTCTGCCTGCAGCTCTGTGAGACTGCGGGCTCCTGGCACCCTGGTTGGTGATGGTGGCCAGGCAGCCAGCTGGTCCTGCAGTGATGCTCACCGTGTCTGTTCCCTTCTCACAAGGATCACAGTCCAGTGCTGTGTCTGGTATGGTGTCTCATGCAGGTGACCCCTTGGCAGGTTCCTGGAGCTTTTTCTGCATGTGACTCTCTCCTGTCTGGTATTCTGCCTGGAAACTCCTGCCACCCCAGACTCCCTAAACACCGATTCTCCATCTCCTAACGTCTCTGAGCCCACTGTGTTCTGCTTGGGTTTTCCTTTTTCCTGTTGTGGCCTAAAATATTTGCCCGCTTAGAAGCCAGAGCAATTGTTTCTTCTTCTCTCAGGCCATTCTTTAATGTCTGAACATTGCAGTCTATATTTTATCCAATTTCCTTGTTGTTTACAGTATTGGGGCAAGTCTGGTCCTAGGTACGGAAGTGTGAATTACTGTATTTTTACAAGTTTCAGAATTTGTTTTGTTCTTCTTTCAAATTATCTGGTCCTTTTCATTATGTCTCCTTCTTACATTATGGTTTCCACTCTTTGCTTCTCTTTGAACATTGTAAAGATTTTTAATTTAAGGCATGTTTATATTTTTCTATTATCTGTATTTCTTTGGACATCAATAACCTGATTCAGTGCACTCTCTCTCTCTTCCCCAGGTCTCTGTCTCCTCTCGTGGGATGCACATTTTCACTAGGAACTCTCCTCCAGTGGGG
>NW_021873622.1:0-775 GCF_006229205.1 Suricata suricatta | reverse complement strand
TGGAGCGTGTGTGGCAGTGGAGGGTGGCAGCTGAGGAGGGCTGAGCGACAAGCACCTTGCAGAGCTGTATCCGGGTCGCTCTCCACAGCTCCCTGTTCTGTGTCTTTAAGGATGGGCAGGACACCTCTAAAGGCGCTTAAAGCAGGTGCACCGATTTAAAAAAAAATACATGTCTCTATATATTAGTTTATATTTGTACATGTTCATGCCCGAAGCAGAAAAATAACCCATAGAACAAAATCCCGCCGAAGTCACGGTAGAGGTCCAGAAATGTACAGCTGGAAGGAACCAGGACATCAGGTGAGACTCTCTTTCTGAGTAGTCAGGGCCTGGGACCCCCTCAGCACGACAGAGGCAAGCAAAGCCCCAAGTGGCCAATGGAAAGAACCTCAAGGGACTCAACAGGCCTGCACATGGGAGGAGATGAGGCAGCCTCTCAACTCCATTCACGAAAATAATGTTAGCAAAGGTTTCTGTAGGTTAGGCCTTCTCCAGTTTGCGGCCTTTCACGGACCTCAATGTTCAGTCAGCCCTCTTCACATCACTATAGCAACACACTTCAAATAAAGGAGGAGAGGGGAAGAAGCAATTTTGCCAACATGGCCTTTTGCTACCCTCAGTTTTACCAGTGCGTGTGGGGTTTTCCTTAGTCGTCATGTTCTGTGAACTCGTGTTCTCTCAAGATCTTAACATCTTATAATAAATAGCCCCTGGTCACTCAAGTGAGAAAGCCAGGCCTGGAAGCACTAGTAATACAGTGTTAAGTATTCTACTC
>NW_021873621.1:0-775 GCF_006229205.1 Suricata suricatta | reverse complement strand
AGGTAACAGAGTAACCCTTATCACTTACTGCTTCCAGGAAATACTCAATTTATCAGGTTAGTTACTTAGAGCAATTGGTTTGCTGAAAAGCAGTGTAGAAAGTTAATTTTTAGTGCTCACTTCAGCAGCACATAAACTAGAAAGTTAATTTTTAGTGGGAAAAATCTGTGATAAGACTGGCTCAACTTTATTATGTGAGAGGGAAAGCCCGACAGTTATTTGTGGGGCTGGCTAAGGGTAAGAAAAAGATGGATTAAGGGGTCTGGGTGTGTGTGTACATGGACACAGATATTACAGATTTCTTCAAACTAAATTCTCTGTTGGGCTCAATAAACAATATCACATCATATGCTCTTTAAAGAACCACAGCACGATTTAGTTTTTTAGGCTCACTATTAGGGAAATATATATTTTCCCAAAGTAACTGGTTTATTCTTCTCTTGTGGTCACTATGACTACTTCCTGAGGTTCTATTTCCCTTTTTTCCCGTTTGCTATAAAGCTTATTGCCAAATATTTGGCCTACCACTCTCAGTGATGAAATGATGGGCTATTGGCAAAGTTTCCCCTTAGCTTCATACTGTTTTACTACCATTGTTTCCCCTTTGGCCTTTTGTCCTCCTTGGCCTGCATTTAAATTGATGCTGTATATCACCTTAGATTCTTAGTGCGCCTTGTTGTATCAATATTCATTTCCAAAGATTGACTATGTCACCGCAACGAAAAAGGTGTCTGCTTCAAAAACCATGCTTTGGTTTTTAATATGGAAAAAGACA
>NW_021873620.1:0-775 GCF_006229205.1 Suricata suricatta | reverse complement strand
GGAGGATAAAGATTTGGCTACTCTATAAAGCCTGTTAGAAACAAAGCCTTTAACTCTGACAATTCCTGAATTTACAGGGAAACTCCTGAGGGCCGTATTGGTCATAATGTCAAGTTGAATATACTGTTAATATACTTCACTGAATAAGTCTGATTGTTTTGCTTTTTATCATAAGTGTGAAGGGCCCATAACTCAAAACCCAAAACTCAGCTGAGTTATTAAAAAAATCTATCTTAAGGAAAAAAACCAAAAGCTTGGTTTATGATAGGATCTTTGTTGGTGAACTGCTTTGTTTAAAAGTAAAAAGCATAAAGCCTAGCCTTAAAAAAATGGAATATTAAGAAAGTATACTTGAAATTCAACTAGAATTAGTTGCAAACCATTCACAAAATTTTACCAAGTCCACTGAGAAAGGCAGTGAATGATTTCATGAGGCTTCACTCTTTTTTTAAAAAAATGTTTAACGTTTATTTATTTTTGAGAGAAAGAGACAGAGTGCAAAGGGGGGAGGGGCAGATAAAAAGGATACACAAAATTCAAAGCAGGCTCCAGGCTCTAAGCTGTCAGCACAGACCCGGACGCAGGGCTTGAACTCACAAACCATGAGATCGTGACCTAAGCTGAAGTCAGACATGTTAATCAACTAAGCCACCCAGGCACATGAGGCTTTACTCTTAAAATAGGCTAGAAATGTATTTAACATCGTGCAGTTTATTATTTTAAATAGCATGACATACATGTTCTGTTAAGTCTGACATAATTAATGCAGGCAACT
>NW_021873619.1:0-775 GCF_006229205.1 Suricata suricatta | reverse complement strand
TGACTTCACTTCTTATTAGACTCTTACTGAAACTCCAAGGATCCTAGATATTTGTTACAAAGCAATCATCTATAAGCACTAGTATTAAAGACTTTGCAGTACCTGGCCAGAATTTTTAAACCTGTAAGGTCACAGAACGTGTTTAGTAACTGAATCATTATATACCTTTTCTTTCCATTGATCCTCAGGAGTGAGAGATCATATGCATAAATCACTATTCCTCTACCTAGCCTGTGATTTATAAATAAATTAAATGAAACAATTTTACTGATGCAGACTAAGATCTATATTAACTAAAAAGGATTATTGTTTCTTTGCCTGACAATTATCCTTCATTTACTTGAATCAGGTTGAATGTATTAATAATGGAGAAAACATATCTTTCCATGTATCAAGTGTGCTTTGTTCTATACCTCTATCGCATTCAAATACATCCATAGAACAATAATTAAAAGGTATTTACTAGGTCAATGAAAATTTCCCCCAAGATAATTTTTACATGAAATTTCGTAAATGTACTGAAGTGCGGGGAAGATCTGTAATCTAACTGTATCGCAGATGTTTTTTCTAATTTATTCTTTTATGCTAAATTTAGCTAATTTTCTTAGATGTCTGTAATACTTATCACAATAATCTTTGACAATTGTTCTGCTTCCCACAAGTTACAATTATATTTTTTCAAGACATGCTTTTCCCACTATATAGTGAGCATGACTGGCAAGACTATGGTAAAAAGCATTTAAAGTCAAAGGCTATAATAGAAGAAAACAGGCTT
>NW_021873618.1:0-775 GCF_006229205.1 Suricata suricatta | reverse complement strand
CAGTGTGATTGTGCACATCTGTAGTTTGCTGATCAGAACCGATTTGTGATTTAGCTACATTAACCTCAGTTGCTTTCCTTTTTATTACCTGTAGTTTCTTTTGCAATGCAGATCAAAATAATAGATTTCAAGGACACGAGAGAGTGAAGTAGGGAGGAAAAGAGAAACCAAGAATGGTATAGACAAAGGGCAGTTGAGTCAGTTTTGAGAAGAAAGATTATGTGTAAAAATCAAACCATAAAGATTATTGTTGACCAACTTATTTGACCAATTGTTTTTCTATCATTCAACTCAAAATAGTGCATTTAATCTTAAAAGTAAACATTAGCTTTTCTAACTGAAATTTTTCTACAAAAGACTAAACACTGAAAGGCATATTCTGTAAACAAAGTAAATATGCTTCACCCTCCATGCACAGGTGATTTTACCTTTCCTGTGATGGAAAAACGCCCTGCGTCTCTTCTCTTTACTATGAACTAAGTAAGGGGCCTTCCCATTAACTACATATGTAAGTCTCACCTTTCTGAGACTCATATTACTCATCTGCAAAATGAGAGTGAACTTCAAGATACTTCCTAGTGCTAAAATTACGTTAGGCAGTCATCATATTTGAAAGATCAGTGATCAAAGCATTTAAACTTGAACAAGGTCAGGTTGAAAAACTTCATTATCCTCTCCAACCTGTTAAACAAATTTTATTTGAGCATGGTGATACTTTAAATATTTCATTTCATTTTTCTTTGAAAGAAAGCAGGATAAATATCATGCAACTTCT
>NW_021873617.1:0-775 GCF_006229205.1 Suricata suricatta | reverse complement strand
CACCCAGTTAAGGGAAGGGCTGCTGGACACTTGGGGGATTAAGTTTAAATACACCTTATGTTTCATAATGCTAACACTGCCTGCATGGAAGAAGAAAAACATCAATGATAGGCATAATAATAAAGCCATGGAAACAGCCTCTCATGTGTTTGGAATGCATCAAAATCAAACTTGCAAAATAAAAACTGACATCTCAAACCCTGACAACTAATAGTTACATGTCCCCCCAAGTCACCAATGTGACCTCCAAGAAGTTTAACACAGGTGTTTACCAATGCTAACTGTCTGTTAATAGTGAATTAGAAGTTCAGTGGAGTGACAGTTGTGAATGGGAAGTCTCTACCATAGCATATGCCAGGTCAGGGAGACTGTCCCTTTATTGGACTCTACTGTTGGAATGCAGGCATAAAGGGAAGGGCTATGTCTTACTCAGATGAATATTCCTTGTAAGTAAAGGAGTACCCAGCAAAATATCAACCTTATATTGCTGGCATGTATACTTTACATAACATTATTGGGCTGGTTGTACTATATATTTAATAAAAACAGACATGTACATATGTAGAGAGACCACATATGCAAAGACATATGTAAAGACTATATCTTTACAGGATATGAACTGCACAAATACATCTTATCTCCTTCCACTTAAAAAATTATTTTTCCTTTTACTGGTCCTATAGATCATAGTTTATTTTAATATACTTGATAATTCAAAAAGTTTCACTATTCTAGCAAAGTTCAAAACCAGCATGTAAGTGAATGACTAGAGAAC
>NW_021873616.1:0-775 GCF_006229205.1 Suricata suricatta | reverse complement strand
CTGTGTGACCTTGGATATGTGGGCACCTTAATATCCCTCCCCATATATTCCAGCCCTGACTTCTCTGCCCACCCAAGTACTGCAGTGTAGACAGTTTCAACACGTGGACCCCTCACATTTTGGTAGGAGAGGTAAGTAAGTAGGCAACACGTTAAATTAAAAACACAAACCATAGGTGGCTCTAAGCTTATCCACAATACTGAGTTTAATTCCCTCTTAAAAAGAATCGGAAGTTGTAAAGACCTGCCTCAGAATTTAGGATTGCTTGCAGTCATTGAAATTCACATATGAGGAAGAGCATCGCAACAGCAATCGGGAGCCTTGAATGTGAGTCCTGATTCTCTGGCCACAGACACTAAACTTCCCGAGTCTCTTTTTCCTCACTTGTAAGGGGGACATTCCTCTCCTGCCTGATGCACAGCCTTCTTGCAGAGATCCTAAGAGGTAAAATCTGCCGATGGTTAGTAACTCCATTTTACAGATGGAGAAACTGAGCACAAAAGTGGAACAGATGGAGCAGAAAAAACATGGGTCCCTAGCATTTCTTTTTTTTTCTTTCTAATTTTTTTTCCATTAAAAAAAATGTTTATTTATTATTGAGAGAAAGAGAGACATAGCATGAGCAGGGGAGGGGCAGAGAGAAGGGGAGACACAGAATCCGAAGTAGGCCCCAGGCTCCAAGCGGTCAACACAGAGCCTGACACAGGGCTTGAACCCATGAACTGTGAGATCAGGATCTGAGCGGAAGTCAGACACTTAAGTGACTGAGCCACCC
>NW_021873615.1:0-775 GCF_006229205.1 Suricata suricatta | reverse complement strand
AGCCCCGCGTCAGGCTCTGTGCTGACAGCTAGCTCAGAGCCTGGAGCCTGCTTCCAGTTCTGTGTCTCCTTCTCTCTCTGCCCCTCCCCCTCTCATGCTCTGTCTCTCTCTGTATCAAAAAATAAATTAAAAAAACATTAAAATGTCATCTGGCACATGGTATATGTAAATATATTTTGAATGAATGAAGGTTAAGTTATTATTTAAATTTTGTTCACTTTCACTAATAGTTTTCAGTGGTTTTGGTTGTTTACACATACATATATATGTTTATTTTATTTTTAAATGTTTATTTATTTTTGAGAAAGAGAGAGAGCATGTGAACAAGGGAAGGGCAGAGAGAGAGGAGACAGAATATCCTAAGCAGGCTCTGCATGGCAGCTGAAAGCCAATGCGGGGCTTGATCCCACGAACCATGAGATCGTGACCTGAGCTGAAGTCAGATGCTTAACCAACTGAGCACCTAGGTGCCCCCTAACAGGCATTTGTTTTATACTGTGAACTGGAGATGGGGGTGGGAAAAATGTGTCTCTAATCTTTTAGGGGACTTGTGTAAGAACACGAGTCTGAACCTAGCAGACGCCATGACAGGCTTTAAGTTTCCCCTCTAAACTAGGTCTAAAGGTCAGTCTCTCCAGAACTATTAGGCGGTTACACATTGCCCGAGGCAAGAGAGACCACCCTTGTAATACCCTTAACATTCCTAAGGGCAGGCCTAGAAATAGAAGCTATAGGTAATCAGTTATTGCTTAAGGCTAGTTACACCCTACGTGAG
>NW_021873614.1:0-1597 GCF_006229205.1 Suricata suricatta | reverse complement strand
CCATGGCCTTGGCCTGTGGCCCATTCAGTGGCTTGCAAAACTGGGACTCTGATACTCACTGGGAAAAGGTGACATGGTGTAGCACCCATCAACTACCCCCTCCGCAAGGGAGCTAATGCAAATTTGCAAGGGAACTTGCTGGGGGCCACGCTTAGACAATAGGGTCCTGCTTGTGCCTTGGCTCCTGGTTCTGCACTCTGTTTTCATCTGCCATTTCCCAAACTTGATCAAATCTGAGTCAGTTTTCTGTTCCATTAGCTGAGCTGTGGGGAGAAACAGACATAGAGCGCTGTGTGGGGTCCCCACAGGAGGCCTTTTCTGGAAGCCCGAGTCTTGCCTGTCTGTTTCCCACATGTGGGCTCCAGATTGGGACAGAACGGGAGCAGAGGCTCTGATACTTGCTGTCTATGGGCCATTGGACAGGCGATTGAACTTCTGAGCTCCAGTTTTCCTCATCTGTGAAATGGAGCTACTATATGCCCTTCCCTACAGTGTTGTTGGGAGGGTGGAAGGGAAGAAGTCCGTGAATGTTAATCATTGAGCCTGCCACCTGGCCAGCGCGCCACAGCTTGCATTTCTGGCGCTATTCCAGTCCCTCAGTTAACACAGAGTGTCTGCTCTTCAGTTTAGACAACACTTTACTGCACTTACCCCACTTCCCAACTCCCAGCAGCTTCATGGGCAGCGCCGGAGTTTATCAGCTCCTTTCTGATTGGCTAAATGGTGGCCCAGAGGGATCTGGAGCCTAGAAGCAGGGCTTCCTGTTGCTGTCCAGGGCGCTTTCCATGGTGCTGCTCCCATGGCCTCCTGGGGTGGCAGGGTCTGGGTACTTTGAGGAGGCTGCCCATCCATCAAGGACCCTGTCTTTTAGGGCCACAGCAGCGGGCCTAAGACCTTTCCTGAGTTCTAGATTCTGCAAGGCTGGCCCCTCCCCAGTGTGACTTGGCTCCGGGCTCACCTGGAGTTGAACAGTTCCCTATGGAGCAGGGTTTTCTCCAATTGCAGAAAACAGGGTGGCAGTTGTCCCAAACACCAGAACACAGTCCCTCACCCCCCACCACCATTGATCCAAGGCCTCCTGACTCAGTGGCCCCCCCATCCTGATGCAGCCCCACATGCTTCTCTCTCCTCGACTCCTTCCCAGCTCCACTTGACCCCCTGCTTTCCCAGGCCCACATTATCTGCCATCTGCTGTGCTATGTGTTGCCAAGCTGGCCCTTAACTTTGAGCACCTGATTCTGAGCCCCCTGTTTCCCAGAGAAGCCAGGGCTCCATGCAGTCAAGAGTGATTTCTCCTCTGCCTCCCTAATTCCCCCAGTGAGAGCCCCGCATTCTCAGAGCAGACGGGGCGTTGGTTATGGTACCATCCTGAGAGGCTTAGCCATGGCCATGGAGAGGAGGGGCCACAGGGCCCTGAGTTTCTCTGGAAGCCCCTATGCCCTCCCTTCTGGGAAGGCCCAGCTGTGCTGTTAACAGCACACTCTGTTCCTCTTCCTAAGAGGCAGCTGAGGAGAACAGCTGAGCTTTATAGTCTGCAGGTGTGGGGGATTAGCAGTGGGCTTTGCCAGGAAGAAGGGATTTGGGATGGGCCCTCATT
>NW_021873613.1:0-775 GCF_006229205.1 Suricata suricatta | reverse complement strand
TGCTCTGTTGGGAGGGGTCCCCAGAGAGCCTGCTGGGTACTGCTCCGGGAGTAGTTACCAAGCCAAGGGGCCTGGCTGTGTCCCCCCAGGAGACCTGGGTGCGTCTGGGACACGCGGTGGACAGGTTCAGGGTTGTCCTGCTCCCCTGGCTGCCTTGTCTGGGGCCCCGTGGAGGGCCCCAGGTCACAGAGAGCCCCGCAGCCCTCTGGGCAAAGAGCTTTCCCGTGCTGAGGTTCTTGGAGGCTAGAATCCCTCAGAGGGGACAAAGGCCACTCTTCCCCTGGCCACCGGGGCGCCATGGGGTGGGCAAGCGTGTTCAGGGCTCCTCCATCCGACCTCGGGATGAGACCTGTGACCACAGACCCAGCCTGAGGCAGGGCAGCCGGGACCTCTCGCCGGGAGCAGGAAGTGGGCCGGGCGTGAGGAAGTGGGCCGGGCGTGAGGAGAGGAGGCCCTGAGGGAGGAGGCCACCTTCCCAGGGAGGTGGAAGCGCGGGGAAGCTGAACTGAGGCGCGGAGCCTCCCCCTAAGCGGAGCCCTGGATCCAGCCAGGCCTGAAGCCACACCCCCAACTTCGTGATCCAGAAACGCATGTGTGTCTTCACTTACGTCAGGGAGATGGGCGTTCTTGTTCTCTGCCTCGGAGGACGCCAGGGTCGAGCGAACCCGGGGGCCGTGACAGGCGAGGACACCCCCCTCCCTCCTCCGGGCGAGGCATCGCTCCGGCTGCCCGGGGCCTTGTCCACGTGTCACCCCAGAAGCATCCCTGACCTACT
>NW_021873612.1:0-775 GCF_006229205.1 Suricata suricatta | reverse complement strand
TGCTATTTCTATTTATTTGGTATTTAATTTCTTTCAATAATGTTTTATAGCTTTCTGTGTAAAGATCTTATACATCTTTTATTAGATTTATTCTTAAGTGTTTAGGAAGTTTTTTTGATGTTATAAATGGTATTGTTTTTTATTTTTTAATGTTTTTTTTAATTTTTTAACATTTATTTATTTTTGAGAGACAGAGTATGAGTGGGAAAAGGGCAGAGAAAGAGAGGGAAACACAGAGACCAAAGCAGGCTCCAGGCTCCAGGCTCTGAGCTGTCACCACAGAGCCCAACATGGAGCTCAAACCCATGAACTGTGAGATCATGACCTGAGCCAAAGTCGGGCCCTCAACCGACAGAGCCACCCAGGCACCCCTTTAATGTTTATTTTGAGAGAGAAAGAGACAGAGACAGTGTGAGCCGGGGAGGGGCTGTGAGAGAGGGAGACAAAGTAGGCTCCAGGGTCTTAACTGTCAGCACAGAGCCCAATGCAGGGCTGGAACCCAGGAGCTGTGAGATCATGGCCTGAGCTAAAGTTGGACACCTAATTGACTGAGCCACCCAGGCGCCCCAGTATTGTTTTTTTTTAAGTTATTTTCATAAACATAATTTTATATCTTGAAAAGAGTAAGTTTTTAATTATGAGATTTTCGAGGAGACAAAGTGTGTAATTCTAAGAATCATCTAATATTCAAATTATTATGGGGGTATAGGGTACATTAAGAAAAGCAAATTTGGAATAAATTGAAGGTTTGTAAAGGTGGAGATTTCAAAAGGAA
>NW_021873611.1:0-775 GCF_006229205.1 Suricata suricatta | reverse complement strand
TACTAGATATTTTAAATTACATATGTGTCTCAGATTCATAGATCACATTTTGATAAGGCAGTATGAATCCATAGAATATATATGTGTGAACATTTGTGTTATATGTATATTTTTGTATATACATATTGACAAAATTACTTCATTTGGTCTACTTATTATGGATACTTTACAAATTATTTCATTTTGCTATATTTTCTGTAACGCATATGAACTCAGTGCTGAAGCACAAGCACCATGCTATAAGATCTGTTAATTACTCCCTGTTATCATATCTATGTGAAGTTGCCTTTTTGTTTCCTAAGAATATTTCAGTATAGACTTTGGGGAATATTTAGATTATATTTTAACAAGTTTCAAAGCTTGATTATTATTGATGCAACATACCCACCATATTTTCCATTTATTTTTATTTTACCATTTAACTAATGTTTATTTTTATTTTTCCTCCTGATCATAGGTTTGTGAAGAAAGTTATCATATGCGTACTGTTCAGTGTCATATGCCCAATACCTAGTATGGTGTCTAACACGTAAGAGAAGTGCAATCATATGAATTATAGGAATAAGTGAATAAAACGGCATCATTATATCTATTTCTGCAGAATAATTTTAATGACTGTATGTTATCCCATATTATAGCTTATTTAGCTATTGCTACATTGATTTTTAATAATATTCACATTTATATTGATATCATTATGATATTAATTTTTCTAATTTTTATTTGAATTCTCATTTATTAACATATAGTGTAATATTGTTTTCAGAAGTATAAT
>NW_021873610.1:0-775 GCF_006229205.1 Suricata suricatta | reverse complement strand
AGCATGAGTGGGGGAGGGGAAGAGAGAGAGGGAGACACAGAATCCGAAGCAGCTCCAGGCTCTGAGCTGTCAGCACAGAGCCCGACATGGGGCTCGAACCCGCAGACTGTGAGATCATGACCTGAGCCAAAGTTGGATGCTCAACCGACTGAGCCACCCAGGTGCCCCTACAATTAGCCAGAGTTGCCGATAAATTAAATTACCTTTTGAATGTATATGGGGAGTTATGTTTTCACCCATATATGGAACAGGAGAAACTTAACAGAGGACCATGGGGAAGGGAAGGGGAAAAAATAGTTAAGGAGAAAGAGGGGGGCAAACCATAAGAGACTCAAATACTGAGAACAAACTGAGGGTTGATGGGGGAGGGGATGATGGGAAAAGGGATGATGGGGGAGATGAAATCCGGGCCCCGTGACGACGTGCCCGGAACGGGAGCCTGTACGCAGGCCTCTCGTCGCGACGGTTCGCTGCCACGTGAAGCGCATCTACATCCCTCTCCGAGTGCCCTACTTCCCATGCTCACCGTGAAGACGAATAAAGGGACAGAGCAGGACTTGACCACCACGGCCCCTTCCCTGCTCCCAGGCCCCAGCTCGGGGACCCAGGCCGCGCCCCCTCCTCCCCTCACCTGCGCCTGCTGACAAGGCCTCACCAACTTGGAAACCTCAGAGAGCCTCACGCACTCGGACAAGTGTCCTCCCGTTTTCTAGCTACTGCTCACGCACGCACTGCTCGTTATTTTAACAGGCTATCTGCTGGGGCCCCCGGGGGG
>NW_021873609.1:0-775 GCF_006229205.1 Suricata suricatta | reverse complement strand
TCCCAACGTGCTACACTATCCCCATTTCTCTGTCCTTTGTCTGCAGAAACATCTCCCTACCCTCCATGGCTTTTCTGTCCCCCAGTTCCCCTTTTCACATCCTGTACCTTCTGAGTTCTGTGGCTGAAGTTATGCAGATAGTTGTGTTAATCCTCAGATCAATTTCTGAGGTGTGCAAAAATGGTTTGGTGTTGATCTAGTTGTGTTTCAGGTACAAGACAAACTGAGGGTCTGCATATTACTCCTCTATCTTGATGGCCACACTCCCCTAATCTTCTAATCAAAAGGGGCTATAAAATTAATCTGACAACACACAGGATTCAAGTAACAATTGTTTCCAATTTTTAGATTTACCCAAACCATACTTTTACTAATTTATTCTGGATTTTTTTTAACCTAAAGTTGGTGTCAGACTCATAATTTAAATATCAACTTTACTGATGTAAAAAAAATTGTACTATATCTGTTCTTGTATTCCTCTCATTTTATGATATATTAAAAATCTCTGGACATTAGTTATAGCACTGCCACTGTTTCTCTTGTAAGTACTGTTAGTAATTCATCTTACAAGAAGATTGAAACTTATTGAACAGCAATTTGGTCTCTTATAATCTTTTATTAATGTTAGGCTTCAGTTCACTATATTATAAGGGCCGGCAAGGCATGTCATTCTCCCCTTAATTTTCCTCTGAAGGAACAGATTATATAATCGAATTGTATTTTCAGCAATAAAAATTACCAACGCACAGGAAATTATGTTTTACTCCAGAGGACT
>NW_021873608.1:0-775 GCF_006229205.1 Suricata suricatta | reverse complement strand
AGATGGAGTGTGAATGAGGGAGGGGCAGAGAGAGGGAGACACAGAATCTGAAACAGGGTACAGGCTCTGAGCTGTTGGCACAGAGCCCCACATGGGGCTCAGACCCACAGACTATGAGATCATGACCTGACCTCAGGTTGTTGCCCAATCAACTAAGGCACCCAGGCACCCCCGGAGACACTGTTAAGAGAATGGAAATACAAGCCATAGAGTAGAAGAAATGTTTGCAAAACATATAATTTAAAACAACAACAACAACTTGGGGACACCAAAGTGGCTTAGTCAGTTCAGTGTCCAACTTTGGCTCATGTCATGATCTCACAGTTTGTGGGTTTGAGGCCTGTGTCAGGCTCTGTGCTGACAGCTCAGAGCCTGAAGCCAGCTTTGTATTCTGTATCTTGCTCTTTCTCTTGACCCCTCCCCTGCTCACACTTTGTCTCTCTCTTTCAAAAATAAACATTAAAAAAAGTTGTATCCAAAACATATTCTATAGATTGTTTCTGTTCCCCCAAGTTCATATGGTGAATCCAACTCCCCAAGGTGATGTTATAGTAGGTGGGGTCTTTGGGAGACTCCACCCTAAAGAACAGGATTAGTGCCCTTGTAACGGAGCTCTCACAAACCTCCCTAGTGCCATCCCATCATGTGAAGAGATGGTAACCCATAAAGCAGGAGGATTTCACCAAGCACAAATCTGCCAGTGCCATGAACCTGAACTCCAAACCTATGAGAAATAAATTTCTGTTGTTTATAAGTCACGTGTGGCATTTGGTCA
>NW_021873607.1:0-775 GCF_006229205.1 Suricata suricatta | reverse complement strand
CTATACAACATTGAACTAGAGATTCTAATTAGGGCAATTAGGCAAGGAAAAGAAATAAAGGACATCCGGATTAGCAAGGAAGAAGTATGGGCGCCTGGATGGCTTCAGTCAGTAGAGTGTGCAACTGTGCAATTCTTGATCTTGGAGTTGTGAGTTCAAGCCCCATGTTGGATGTACAGATTACTTAAAAAAAAAAAAAAACCTTAAAAAAATGAAAGAAAGAAGTAAAAGCATCTATTTGCTGATGATATGAGTTTATACATAGCAGATTTACTAAATACTATGAGAATGAATTAAAAAAACTATGAGAATGAATCAATTCATTAAGTTTACAAGACATAGAATAAATACACAAAAATCAAATTGTATTTCTGTACATTAGCAATGAACAATTCAAAAATAAAATTTAAAACTTCCATTCGTAATAGCATCAAAAGAATAAAATACTTAGGAATAAATTAAACAAAATCAGTGTAAAACTCATTCTAAAAACTATAAAACATTGAAAAAAATCTGACTGAATGAAAATATGCCCCATGTTCTTGAATTGGAAAACTTCATTGTTAAATGGCAACACTTCCCATATTGATGAACAGATTCAACACAGTCCATATTCAAGTACCAGCTGGCTCTTTGTAGAAATTGACAAGCAGATCTTAAAATTCATATAGAAATTTAAGGAAATCAGAATAACCAAAAAATCTTAAGAACTACAAAGACGAAGAACTCACACATCCCTGTTTAAAAACTTGCCGTAATACTTCAATAATCAAGA
>NW_021873606.1:0-775 GCF_006229205.1 Suricata suricatta | reverse complement strand
TTTGCTTTGTTCATTTTAGCCACTCTGACTGGTGTGAGGTGGTATCTCAGTGTGGTTTTGATTTGCGTTTCCCTGATGATAAGTGATGTTGAGCATCGTTTTATGTGTCTGTAGGCCATTTGGATGTCCTCTTTGGAGAAGTGTCTGTTCATGTCTTCTGCCCATTTCTTCACTGGATTATTTGTTTTGTGATTGTGAAGTTGGTTGTTAGAATTAGTTTTTAATGTTAAAAGTAAAATTAGTCCATATCCTTTATTTATCATGGGAGGGAAAGTCTCAAGTAATACAGCAAAGGTAAGCTTAGCAAAGGTAAGCTTTTCTTCCTTTTCTACTTTGAAAGACACTTAGAAATGTATACATGTAGTAAGAATAACTTTTACAATTGATGACTTATAGACAGCCATCTAATAAGAATTCATAAGTGGAACAGTTAGGTGAACTAATATTATAATATATAATATCTAATGCAGATGAACTAGGCTCTGAAAAAATAATATGATTCATCCAAAGTATGTCTTAATGAACTATTGATAAAAAGCATTGATTAGTAGATGTGAATTTTGTTTTTAAACCTTAATATGAATATTAATGTTACAAAAATTAACATATTTTTCAATTTAATAATATTAGTATATGGTATTTTTCTTGTATTGAGTTGATTGATGTATTGCACATATCACTCTCCCCATCATCACTTGAAATAAATTTACTTTCCATATTCTGTTTCACATTGAAAGACATGTTCAGTTGAAGCAAGTCAGCTTATATACAGGGA
>NW_021873605.1:0-775 GCF_006229205.1 Suricata suricatta | reverse complement strand
TTTTTTTTTATAATTTTTTTCTTCATTTTTTTTCTTTTCGCCTTTTTCTGTACGTATTTTTTTATTATTATTACTTTTTTTAACTTAAATTAAAAAAAATTTTTACTCCTTATTTTCCTTTCTCCTTTCTCCCCCCCCCCCTTTTTTTTACCTTCTTGCAATCCAGATATATTCTCCTATATCTCATCCCTACCTCTCCACTCAACTGGTCATACACTTTTAGACTGTCCACTGTCCTTTGTTGTCTCTGACCTCCTTTATTTTTTTAAATTTTTTTTCTTCTTCTCTTTTCGTCTTTCCTCTCCATTCTCTTTGTTTGCTTTCCCCCTTTTAATGTGTTTGTTTGTTTGATTTGTCTGTGCGTTTGTGTGTTACTGTTCCCTCTGTGTTTGTCTGTCTGTTTTCCTTCCCAGGGCTATACCAGAAACAAGCCAAAGTGTGCATGACAGTGAGTCTCAAATATTGCTGAGTAGGGAAATAAAATATTCAAAGGCACAACAAGAGAAACTGAGAGGCACCATTAAAAGAATATTTCCTGAAATGACAGGCCCTAGACAGTCAATAAGCCCCCTTTAACAGAGAAATACTAACAGGTGCACAGTGCACAACGAGCTTTATGAAGGTGACAGGAGACAGAAAACTAGCAAAAATGACAAAACGAAGGAACTCTCCCCTGAAGAACCTCCAGGAAGAAGTCACAGCCACAGAACTGCTCAAGGCAGATCTAGACAACATACCGGATCAAGAATTTAAAAAACTTGTCATAAAATTAATC
>NW_021873604.1:0-775 GCF_006229205.1 Suricata suricatta | reverse complement strand
GACTTCCCAGACTTCAGAACTGTGAGAAATGAATTTTTGTTGTGTACAAGCCACCTAACCTATGGTATTTTTTGTTCTAACAGCCTAAACAAACTAAAATAATAGATAAGGAGAAAGTGAGAGCAAAATAGCAAAATGTTAACAATTACTCCATCTATGCAAAGGGTTATTCTTTTCCTATTTCTTTATATTTGAAAATAATAATCATGGAAAGTGATAGAGGGAGAAAAAGTCAACTCTGCTTCCACAAAAAGTCAGATACTGAGTATCATTTTTATAAAAAGTATTATATGTTAAGGAACCATTACCGAATAAGATAATCAAGAAAGGCCATATTCTTGTCTTTGTCCTGCAAAACGTAGCATAAACTGTGTTTTCCTTCAGTGTTGTGTACAAGAATAGGCTGAAGGAAAGAATGTCTATTTTTTGAACTAGAAGCCATGCTATGAATTCTACTTTGGATTCAAAAAATTTAATATTGCCAATAATTTCTTAATGGCACAAGATGAATGTGGTCATTATGGAAAGTATTTTAAAACTAAAATTTTTTAAAATTTGAAACCATTTCAACCTTCCAGAGAGTTGTTGTCAATATATTACAATAAACTTTACCCTCAGCCTTTTGAACGTAAACTATATAGAACACACAACAGTGTGTCCTATCAACTCTGAATATTTAAGTGAATATTTCCTGCACACAAGGACATCCTCCCAATCATAATATGACCAACGAAATTGGAAATTACATTCTCTTACTACCTTCTAACTCTCACAT
>NW_021873603.1:0-1597 GCF_006229205.1 Suricata suricatta | reverse complement strand
TTTTCACCTTTTCTTTATGGAGGAAGAGAGTTTGTACCTGGATAGGTGCTACATTGTTTTGTTTCCTCTTGACTTTGTATGAGCAGATCAGATAAAGTGGTATATTTGTGCTCTGATAGAGCCTATATGATTTTTTTTTTTTTGGTCTTTTTATAGTGTACCTGAGGCCAGTTGTTCTTTCCAGTGAACTTAAGTTTAAGACCTGGTTATTTTATTTATTTATAGACACTTTTTCTATAGCCTGGTAGCATATGGAAGTGTGGTAAGTAAGCTCAGCTGGAGGAATGTTCGTCTTTGTTTTTGTTAGGATACTTTTTTTAACTTGGAATCTGCTTTACATTCTGGGATTTTTTGAATGTCCTTTAACTGCATTTAAATGTATTTAGTTGGGGAGATATTTCCCCTTCCCATTGTGGAGTATATCAAGGTTCCCCCTCTGACCTACCACCCCAGATTTACCTTAGTGACTATTAATGAAACCTTCAATTCTTTAAGACGTCACACTTCCATGTTTCATTTTGTCTATTTTAATTGTTATTCTAAGTGATCATTTATAAATGTCCTTTGTAAGAAGTAAAAGAAAACATCCTTTCAGTTTGTTTATCTCAATATTTGGGGTAATAATAAAATTCTCCAAATTTTGTCATTTGCTTATATGGGTTTTGGGAGTAGAGTCAGAAGTAGGAGCCTGCACTATGTGCCATTGCACTTCATTCTGCTGTAGAGACTTCATTTAATTTGATGGAAAGTCACGTATAAATTGTTTAGTACTCGTTTTATCTCTCATGTCTTACATCTAATCCAATAGGAAAATCTGCTGAGATGAGCTCTACAATACAATATATCTAGAATCCAGCCACTTTCCTCCACTGCCACCTTTACAGAAGGTGAACCCCGTCATCTCTCTCCTGGTTCATTGTCATGGCCTCCTAACTGATTTGGCTTCTGTTCTTCATCTCCTACAGTTGACTCTCAATTACTGTTGCCAAAATTGTCCTTTAAAAATAGTAATTGGGGCACCTGGGTAGCTCAGTGGTTAAATGTCCGACTCTTGGTTTTGGTTCAGGTCATGATATTGTGGCTTCGTGGGTTCTAGCCCTGTTTCATATTCTCTTTCTCTTCTTTTTTCTCTGCACCTCTCCCACTCGTGCTTAATCTGTCTCTCTCACAATAAATAAATAAACTTTAAAAAAACTGTAATCAGATCATGTTTTTTCCTGTGCTGCAAATCCTGGGTGGTAAAAGCTAGTCTTTTCAATATCTCACAAAGTGGTGCATGATTTTGCTTCCCCCCACCACTTCAAACCCCGTCTCTTCATAATATTTCCATCATTCATTCTCTTCTAGTCACATAGTCCTCTTGATGTTTCTCACAATGCCAAATATATTCTTTTCTTTGCTTCGATTCTTACCTGTCTTCAAACCCCTCTGTCAGATGTCCTCATGCTAACTCCTAATTTAAACCTTTATTCAAATATTGCTTTTTTAGTAAAGCCTATCCTGGTCACCTAATTTATGCTTACAACTTGTTCTCTCTATACTTTCATAATTCTTCTTATGTTGATATAATTTTTTTCTTTTTTCATAACACCTGTTA
>NW_021873602.1:0-775 GCF_006229205.1 Suricata suricatta | reverse complement strand
AATGTGCTAATTGCAGGGGACTTTAATACTCCACTGACAGCAATGGATAGATCAACCAGACAGAAAATCACTAAAGAAACAATGGACCTGAGCGACACATTGGAATAGATGGAATTGATAGATACATTTAGAACTCTGCATCCTAAAGATAGGAAATTTACCTTCTTTTCGAGTGCACATGGCATATTCTCCAAGATAGACCACATACTGGGACATAAAGCAGCCCTCCATAAGTATAAACAAATAGAGATCATACCATGCACACTTTCAGATCACAATGCTATGAAATTTGAAATGAACCACAGGAAAAAGTCTGGAAAACTTCCAAAAATGTGGAGGTTAAAAACAACCCTATTAAAGAATGATTGCGTTAATCAGGCAATTAGAGAAGAAATTAAATAATATATGGAAACCAACGAAAACGAAAATACAACAATCCAAAATCTCTGGGACACAGCAAAGGCAGTCCTAAGAGGAAAGTATATTGCAATCCAGACCAATCTCAACAAACTAGAAAGAGCACAAATTCAAAAACTAACAGAGAACCTACTGGAACTAGAAAGGAAGCAGCAAGAACACCCCAAACCCAGCAGAAGAAAAGAAATAATAAAGATCAGGGCAGAAATAAACAATATAGAATCCAAAAGAACAGTCTAGCAGATTAATGAAACCAAGAGTTGGTTCTTCAAAAAGATAAACAAAATCGATAAACCTCTAGCCAGGCTCCTCAGAAAAAAGAGAGACAGCACCCAGATAGACAAAATCATGAATGAAG
>NW_021873601.1:0-775 GCF_006229205.1 Suricata suricatta | reverse complement strand
GTTACGTTTGTCCTGTTAGACCTATGAGTGCAAACATATGGTATCTGTCCTTCTCTGCCTGACTTATTTCACTTAGCATGACACCCTCGAAGTCCATCCATACATATACATACATACATCTTCTTGATCCATTCATCAGGTGATGGACATTTAGGCTCTTTCCATAATTTGGCTATTTTAGAAAGTGCCGCTATGAACACTGGGGTACATGTGCTCCTATGCATCAGCCCTTCTGTATCTTTTGGGTATATCCCCAAAAGTGCTATTGCTGGGTCATAGGGGAGTTCTATGGATAGTTTTTTGATGAGCCTCCACAGTTTTCTAGAGTGGCTATACCAGTTTACATTCCCAGCAACAAGTGTAGGAGGTGCCCGTTTCTCCACATCCTTGCCAGCATCTATATTCTCTTGATTTATTCATTTTTTGACTCTGACTGGTGTTAGGTGGTATCTCAGTGTGGTTTTGGATTTGTATTTCCCATATGATGAGTGATGCTGAGCATCGTTTCATATGCCTGTTGGCTATCTGGATGTCCTCTTTGGAGAAGTGTCTGTTCATGTCTTCTGCCCATTTCTCCACTGGATTATTCATTTTTTGGGTATGGAGTTTAGTGAGCTCCTTGTAGATTTTGGATACTAGCCCTTTATCTGATATGCAATTTGCCACTATCTTATCCCATTCTGTAGGTTGCCTGTTAGTTTTTTGATTGTTTCCTTTGCAATGCAGAAGATTTTTATCTTGATGAGGTCCCAATAGTTCATTTTTGTTCTTGATT
>NW_021873600.1:0-775 GCF_006229205.1 Suricata suricatta | reverse complement strand
GTTGACAAAGGGTGCCCAAATTCTTCCCTGATAGATACTATGCCGTGTAGAGAATGATAGAGATATATGTTTAAATTTTTGCCAGAAACTTAGGAGGCAATCGTTACATAAATTGAAATAAGTTGTACTTTATTTTTTTTTAATGTTTATTTTTCAGAGAGAGAGACAGGCACAGAGAGAGAGAATAAGCAGGGGAGAGGCAGAGAGAAGGAGACATAGAATCTAAAGCAGGCTCCAGGCTCTGAGTTGTCAGGACAGAGCCTGACACAGGGCTCAAACTCATGAATGGTGAGATTATGACCTGAGCCAAAGCCAGATGCTTAACTGACTAAGCCACCCAGGTCCCCTAAAATAAGATGTAATTTCTTTTCTTTTTAATTTTTAGATGTAATTTCTAAGAAATTATAAAAAGTAAACAAACATGCTCAATCTATTATAAAGCAGAAATAATTAAAGCAAATTAAGCATCGCAAAACCATAATATTGGCAAAATACAAGCTTAAACATATCAGGAATTATAAAAAATATAAATGAGTTAAATTATTTTAAAAGCTAGAGGTTATGTCTCAGGAGTTTTCAGAAAATACTCTGTGACAGAGATTTACGTATATGTGTTTATTAGATAGTGCTCACTGAAATAGTGTCTCCAAGAGAGTGAGGTAAGCAGTACTGGGAAGAGGGAGAAGTTGCAACAAGGTTTTCAATCAATGCCACAGAGTTCTGAAGCTGACATAACCATTTAGACATGCCCTGGCTTCCCTAACATCTCCTAGAT
>NW_021873599.1:0-775 GCF_006229205.1 Suricata suricatta | reverse complement strand
ATAGGCTTGGTTTGATGGGATTAGTCTTGCAGTCTGCTCTCAGAGGCTCCGCCCCTGCCTGAGGCGAAATGAGCAGCAGGAGGTGAAGTGTGCACCCTCACAGACTCAATTGCGGAGTCCCCACCCCCAGCAGGATCGCGATTGCAATGGGGAAAGGAAGAAAACAGAAAGCAAAAAACTGAGTCTCTCTTAGTTTCCGATAGCTTAGCTCAAGACGCTGTGCGCTGCTGGAAATGAGCTGGGAGCTCCTACATTCTAAGCGTGCGCCCGGGCCTCCACCCGACCCCGACTCTTTGTTGAGGGTCCCGTCGGTGCACGCCTTATTTCTTCCCTGTGGGGACCCGGGATTCGCGCAGTCCATGCAGGGGGCGAGGTGTGCCGTGGAAATTCGGTCCGTGGTCCCGTTCCCAAAACCAAGTTCGAATTGCTCGAGCCCGGCGCAGTCGCTGCTCCAGCTGCTTCCCGCTGGGGAGCGCGCCTCCCCAGTGCAGCCGCTTCTCACAGCCACAGACGCCTCTGATTCCCCGCCGAGATGGCTTAGGGCTGGGGGCTATTCCTTCTCTTGCGCCCTGATGCCCAGCAGTTATCTATGGAGTGGGTTTCTGTCTCCAAGTGCAGCCAAGCGTTCTATACCTCTTCCCCAGAGACAGTTGTATGAGCGCGTTCCGACTCTGTCTCTTCCCTCTGTTTCCCGGGCGCCCGACACTTGCGCCACGTTGGGCTGGGGATCTTACCTCCCCCGGGTCCCGGGCTGGCCCGTCCTCGGATCTCCCCC
>NW_021873598.1:0-775 GCF_006229205.1 Suricata suricatta | reverse complement strand
TGACCTGAGTCAAAATGGGCTGCCCAACCGCCTGAGCCATGCAGGTGCCCCTATTTATTTTTTAAATTTATTTTTAAATTTTTATTTGTTTTCAGAAAGAGAAAGCCAGCAGGGCAGGGGCAGAGAGACAGAATTCCAAGCAGGCTCCATGCTGTCAGCGAGGAGCCCGACATGGGGCTTGAACTCACAAACCTGAGATCATGACCTGAGCTGAAATCAAGAGTCTGACGTTTAACCTACTGAGCCCCCAGGTGTCCCCTTTACTCTTTCAAGTAAACCTGACCCAGATGACAGTAGCAGGTGCCTGTTGTGGGCTCTGCTCTGACCCACTGCTGCCTGGAGCAGCAAGGACCCAAGGGGCCATCTCCTGCAGCCCCCACGCTGCAGGAGCAACGACTTGCCGAGGGTCACGGGGCTCAGTATCCCAGGTGGGGACCCATGTGCGGGCCCCCTCCTCCTCCCCAGCCTCCCTCCTCCATCCTGACGCACGAGGCTCCTCTGACAGCAGCAGGGCCTATTTCTCTGTCTTTAAAACCAAGAGGTGAGTCTGTGGTTCCGGAAGAGGTGGCCCAAGGAAGGAGCATGTGGTTTGCTGGCCGTGGTCAGAGCCCTGGAGACAAGAACGCTCTTCCAGCGGACTGGCTGCGTGCGGACAGCTCCCCGCCTTCCGCCTGCTGCCCCTGCATCCGTCCAGCAGTCTCATCCCCGTCCCAGGACCTGTCCCTGAGGAGGCGGGACCCGCCAGGACTGCTGGACTCCAGACCCGCTCTCTTTC
>NW_021873597.1:0-775 GCF_006229205.1 Suricata suricatta | reverse complement strand
AATCAGGGAATAAAACCAGTAGTTCTCACTTCCATTCTGTTGACCTTTCTCTTGTGTATAGCCCATTACCGGGTGAATCCCCAAAGCTGCCTTGCTCCTGGGGACTGTTCTTTAAAACAGGGTATCTCACCTTTCAGGACTCCTCAAGTATGTTCATTCCCTCTTCTGGAACTGCAGCCCTCCTTGCCCACCCCGCCCCCTTCAGAAAGAGGACTGCCTCATAAAAACAGGAAATCTTTTCAGACTCTAACCAAAATGAGCTGCATAAAGTACTCTCAATGCTGCCAAATGTTCAGCAAAGCCTTGACAGTGTTTAGGAGAAACCTCACTGAATCCCTCAAGTAATGAGTTGAAAACCACAGGATGCTGTGAGCCTCACCATGGGGAGCCTTCTGACACTTTTTAGCAGATGGAAATGTATACACTTCTTTTATGTACAATGCTTCTCCAAATTAAAGATGATTTTTCAAAAACAATTCTCTTAGAGAGTGAACAAAAAAACTCACACGTACTCAGCTGTAGACGGCTCATATTTACATAAGCCATGAGGAAATTAAAAGTCATGGTACTATGGTATGTTTCTTACAAGTCCTGTGAATGTTAAATACTGAGTAAAATTGAGTTTTCACATTCCACCGAGATGAGAATTTCTCTGAGGCCTGGAGATCTAGAAAGGTAGAATTTTAACACCATCTTACATCATAAAAACTATGACAAGGCCATCACCTAACTTTGTAAATAAAATAGCTCAAGTATGTACTTAATATCATCTTTA
>NW_021873596.1:0-775 GCF_006229205.1 Suricata suricatta | reverse complement strand
AGATGGAGTGTGAATGAGGGAGGGGCAGAGAGAGGGAGACACAGAATCTGAAACAGGGTACAGGCTCTGAGCTGTTGGCACAGAGCCCCACATGGGGCTCAGACCCACAGACTATGAGATCATGACCTGACCTCAGGTTGTTGCCCAATCAACTAAGGCACCCAGGCACCCCCGGAAACACTGTTAAGAGAATGGAAATACAAGCCATAGAGTAGAAGAAATGTTTGCAAAACATATAATTTAAAACAACAACAACAACTTGGGGACACCAAAGTGGCTTAGTCAGTTCAGGGTCCAACTTTGGCTCATGTCATGATCTCACAGTTTGTGGGTTTGAGGCCTGTGTCAGGCTCTGTGCTGACAGCTCAGAGCCTGAAGCCAGCTTTGGATTCTGTATCTTGCTCTTTCTCTTGACCCCTCCCCTGCTCACATTTTGTCTCTCTCTTTCAAAAATAAACATTAAAAAAAGTTGTATCCAAAACATATTCTATAGATTGTTTCTGTTCCCCCAAGTTCATATGGTGAATCCAACTCCCCAAGGTGATGTTATAGTAGGTGGGGTCTTTGGGAGACTCCACCCTAAAGAACAGGATCAGTGCCCTTGTAACGGAGCTCTCACAAACCTCCCTAGTGCCATCCCATCATGTGAAGAGATGGTAACCCATAAAGCAGGAGGATTTCACCAAGCACAAATCTGCCAGTGCCATGAACCTGAACTCCAAACCTATGAGAAATAAATTTCTGTTGTTTATAAGTCACGTGTGGCATTTGGTCA
>NW_021873595.1:0-775 GCF_006229205.1 Suricata suricatta | reverse complement strand
AAGTTAGATAGCATATAGTGCACCAGTGGTTTCAGGAGTAGATTCCTCAGTGCCCCTCACCCATGCGGCCCCTCCCCCTCCCACAGCCGCTCCAGCAGCCCTCTGTCTGGTCTCCATATTGAAGAGTCTCATGTTTTGCCCCCGCCCCCCCCCGTTTTTATATTATTTTTCCTTCCCTTCTCTTATGTTCATCTGTTTTGTATCTTAAAGTCCCCATATGAGTGAAGTCATGAGATACTTGTCTTTCTCTGATTTCGCTCAGCAGAATACCCTCTAGTTCCATCCATGTAGCTGCAAATGGCAAGATTTCATTCTTTTTGATCACTGAGTAATACTCCAGTGTGTATACACCACATCTTCTTTATCCATTCATCTGCTGATGGACAGTCGGGCTCTTCCCGTACCTTGGCTATTGTCGATAGCGCTGCTATAAGCATCGGGGTGCATGTGCCCCTTTGAAACAGCACCCTGTATCCCTTGGATTATTACCTGGTAGTGCTGGGTCGTAGGGTAGTTCTATTTTTAATGTTTTGAGGAACCTCCATGCTGCTTCCAGAGCGGCTGCACCAGTTTGCATTCCCAGCAGCCGTGCACAAGGGCTCCTCTTTCTCCGCATCCTCGCCAACACCTGTCTGTTGTCACCTGAGTTGTTTATTTTAGCCATTCTGACTGGAGTGAGGTGGCACCTCACTGTGGTCTTGATTTGTATTTCCCTGATGATGAGAGATGTTGAGCATTTTTTCATGTGCCTGTTGACCATCTGGATGTCTTCTTT
>NW_021873594.1:0-775 GCF_006229205.1 Suricata suricatta | reverse complement strand
GAAGATTCAAAACTTGGATGAATCCAAATTCCACCCGTGGATTCTCCTCGGTCTCTATTGCCAACAGCCCAGTCACACTCCAAGTGGCTCTAAATGGACACACTTTGCTTCATCCTTTTCTAATAATGCGACAGTTAATTACCAGCTGTTACAGCGCACGCAAGCATAATTGATGACTTAATCCAAGAGAAAGGACAGGCATCTGAACTACTGCCAATACCATGCAACACAGCGTGCAGTTAAAAATACATAATACACGTGTGGGGGAGCATGCACCTCTGCAAAGTAGACCCACGTGTACATGGGACCCTAGCACAGAAGTCCCAAACCTCCCGCATCGTCTCTATCGCAAGTAAAGAGACCACCAATTTCCAATCACACTGGAACAGCTATAACAACTTAGCAGCAGGTGAAGGGAGAGCCGGAGGAGCATCTCACACAAGACTCACATTTATTCCTGCAAAATCCGAAAACACAATCTGGAAAGGATGGGCACACACTGCTAGGGGCCTACTCACAAAAACTTTCAAAGTAAGAAACAACAACCATGGCGCGAAGTGTGGAAGGCTAAGCAGCAGGCCACAATCAGGAACCCATGCCCCAGAACGGCCCTGGTGTGTATTTACTGAGGTTACCGCCCACCTCCTTCAGTCTAGAATGGGGCCCTTTGGACAGACGGAACAGGAGGCCAGGAAAAATACACCAGGGAGTCTAGGAAGGAGGAACGTGCTCTTGAGTCCCCTTCTCCAGCTTCTGGCAAAACCACCGAATTTCA
>NW_021873593.1:0-775 GCF_006229205.1 Suricata suricatta | reverse complement strand
CTGATGCCTTCTCTCATCTCTCCATTTCCTATCACCAAACATCGCACATGTGCACACAGAGAATACCGTTGAACCAGTCATGTTTGGAACCTCTCATGATGCAGGTACCCTTGAGAAGACCAGCCATCCAGATTCACCCTGTGTAATATGAACGCTCAGGCATTTATATGGAATACAAACCATCAGTCCCATCACTGCAACAGACCCTATGATGCCCCCAGGATTCCTGTTTCATACTTCGGGGCTAACATCGTGGGCACAGAGCTCAGCTGTCCCAGAATTTACATCTGCAATAGTGCTTCTGTCTCCACGGTGCTTGCAGACCTGACAGACTTGATTCATAAATTGTCTTTCTTATCATGACAGAGTCTATCATAAATGACGTGTTCCTTCACAAAATTAACCTGCGCTGCCAGTCCTTGATCCTCCTTTCTCTGAACAGCTCAGAGAACAGCGTTCCTAGCAGCTCAACTTCCTGGGTAGCCCTTTGATAGTCACACTTTCCTGAGGCTGAGATTCAGGGGAAAAAATTGCAAAGCACTTACCATTTGGTGAGTCCCTGTCAACGTTCTGGTACAAACAGTGCTTCCAAGGTAACACATAGCATCCCATCTTCCATTCCTGGGATGTCCTTTGATTTTTAACACAGGAAAATTAATTAAATACATAAATGCAACTGATACCCATCAAATTTCCCTCAGAGGCTCTGCCCCACCCATTCTTTCTGTCTCCCTTATGCTTTCTATATTTGTGCCATCACAACCAACTATGTTTT
>NW_021873592.1:0-1597 GCF_006229205.1 Suricata suricatta | reverse complement strand
CCCCAGGCCCCACCCTCACCACGCCCCTCACTTCCCCCAGGCCCCACCCCCACCACGCCCCTCCCCTCCCCGAGGCCTCAGGGAGCATACTGAGGAGAGAGGGCGTATAGGTGAGTGGGCCCTCGCCTGGGTCATTTCAGGGTCGAAGGCCCACAGGGGTAGTGATGGGGCACGGCAAGGTGGGCACTAGGCTGGGGTCAGTGCCAACATTGTCCTGGGACTCAGGTGAGAGTTAGGTCTGGGCGTTAGGGAGAGTCTGTCCCAGGACTGGGGACTGGCTTCCACTTAGGGTCCGGCCCTGGACTTGGGGTGGGGTGCAGGTTTTGGAACACACCCCTCTGCAACAAGACAGTGGGGACCTCCCCAGTCTGGGATTGGCTGTAGGGCCCTGGCCATGGCTTCTCCGCCCCCACGGTGTGGAGGGGGGTAGCCAGGGAGAGCAGGCTCTGCTATGCCCACATGCAGGCTGGCCCCAAGGGGTCTAGAGGCGAGGTGGCTCCAGGGACTTCCCAGAGGTAAGGGCCAAGTTCAGAGTCTGCTCCGCCCTGGCCACAGGTGCCACGGTAAGACGTTTGCAAATCCCCTTCTCTGGGCACCTGAACGTCTGCAGCTCCAGAGCCCCGCTCTCACCCCCTCTCCTCTTCCTCGCCTCCTGTTCCCAACACGGGGAACCCCAGGTCTAGGTCTTACCCTCTTGCTGGAGGTTCTCCCCCATTTTACAGACGAGGAAACCAAGGTGGGGGGGTGAGGACTGCCCGAGGCCACATAGCTACGAAGGGGCTGCCAGTCCACTCAGCCCAAGGCCGCCTGCGCCCAACTCCCTGCTCTGCCAATGGCCCACACAGGAAGGACGCGGGCCAGCTGGGCCCGGGCAACAGGAAGCGGCAAGTCCCTGTGGGCAGACGGCCGGCATGTGCACAGTCCGCAGAGTGGGGGCCACGGGCACCAGGAGGCCCAGCAGCTGGTGGGGGGAGGGGCTGCTGTGCTTTCTCACCCACCGGCTCAGTGGCTGCATGGGGTGGGAGGTGGCCGGCCCAGCTAGGAGCCCGGGGGCTGACTGGGGAAACTGAGGTCTGAAAGCAAAAGGAATGTGCCGGGGCCCACAGGGTGGCAGGTCCAGTAGGGGCATCGTCACTTTCTGAGCCCTGGGCAGCTGCACCGTGTCCCTGCTCCAGCGGGCTGCCAGCTGCCTCCCCTCCCCCAGGACTGAGGGGGCAGCACCCAGCCAGCAGAGCAGGGGAGGGGACCCCAGGGCACACGGCTGGGGCCACGAGGGGGCTTCAAGTGCGCATTCTCCCACCCCTCACTGTGACCTCCTGCGAGTCACTTACCTTCTAGCCTCATCTCCTCATCATGAAGTGGGGGGGGGTCACATTGCCGGCCTCACAAAGAAGGGGTGAGGGAAGGGGTTAGTGGAGGCCGAAGCCTGGATGTGTGCAGCTCTGGGTGACCCCATCCCCAGCCCGCCTACCCAGGCCCAGCGGGAGGGCGTGTTGGCAGGTCGCGGGCACAGGTGGACAGAGCGGGTGTCTGGAGCAACGCCAGGGCGACACCAGTGCCCCGCGGGCGGTGGAGCACGGCCGAGGGCCGGAGTCCC
>NW_021873591.1:0-775 GCF_006229205.1 Suricata suricatta | reverse complement strand
CTTTGAAGCAAACATTTTGCTGGAAAATTAAATAGCTTTTTGCTGCTTAGTCCATAAAATGTTTAATGTCAAGCTTTAGCCAGGGATCTACCTCCCTCCACCCACTTATGATTCCTTCTATTGAAAAAGCTAGAGCTAGTCGCATATTATTATTGATAGCTCCTCTTCCAGGAGTGTATTTCATTGTAAGCTTGAGGACAGTTTGCATGATTTGTGCCTGAACTCAGTATCTTCAGCCAAGAATTAGCTAGTTTATATCACTGTTTTTTTAAGTGTTAATACATTAATCATAGAATGAAAGTGTAAAATTTCCTTGAGGAGCCTTTTCTTTTTTAACTTCCTAGAAAAGGGAAAATCTTCACATGCTGAAATGCCAGCCTCTTTATCTACTTCCCCTCCCTTTCCCTCATCTGATATCTTTGCCTTTTCTCCATTTGTCATGCCCTCACTTTCCAAAATGATGTTCCCTAGGAAAACGAAAAGAACAGAAAATACCCCAAACACACAACCCCTTAGACTTAGGTGTGCCTTTATCTTCTGCCCTTGCTCTGGATATGTTGCTCTGCTTAGTACATGTTGCTCTTCTGAACTCTGACTGCTGGTGTGGTCCCTGATTGTCCCTTACACAGACAAGAAGGAAAATTCAGTAGGTTTGCTTAAGGGACCAGAGAGATAAGAAAGATATTTTCTTAAGACATTAAATTTCATGGAATTTTTTTTCAGTTTATTTAATTTATTTTGAGAGAGAGAGAGAGAGGCAGAGAGAGAGAGAGAG
>NW_021873590.1:0-775 GCF_006229205.1 Suricata suricatta | reverse complement strand
GAATAGACATAAAATGTAAATAAATAAATGAATGAATGAATAATACATGTTTATATTATATTATAAATATGATGAGATATAAATATAAAAGTTTGAGTATATTATATTCTAGAGCAGTTAAAATAATCTACAGTCTTTGAGAAAATTTATCTGAATATCACATACAGATTGGAGAGAAGTCAGAAGCCAGTGATGGGAATCAGGACAATAACCACATTCATTCTGCTGGGACTGACAGATGACCCTGAGCTGCAAGTTCTGATTTTTATCTTCCTATTTCTCACCTACACACTGAGTGTGAGTGGAAACTTGACAATCATCATACTCACTTTTGTGGATCCCCACCTTCAAACACCCATGTACTTTTTCTTAAAAAACTTCTCCTTGGAGACCTCATTCACATCTGCTGTTATTCCCAGATACTTGTATAGCATAGCAACAGGTGACAATGTTATTACCTATAACGCTTGTGTCATCCAAGTGTTTTTCACTGACCTCTGTGGAGTATCAGAGTTTTTCCTGCTGGCCGCCATGTCCTACGACCGTTATGCGGCCATCTGCAAACCGTTGCATTACGTGATCATCATGAGCAACAAGGGCTGCAGGATCCTCGTCGTCTGCTCGTGGATGGCTGGTTTATGCGTAATAATCCCACCGCTTAGCCGGGGTTTACGTCTAAAATTCTGTGACTCTAACATGATTGATCATTTTGCCTGTGATGCGTTTCCCTTAGTGAAAATCTCATGTTCAGATACATGGTTCATGGAATGGACGG
>NW_021873589.1:0-776 GCF_006229205.1 Suricata suricatta | reverse complement strand
AACCAGCGAAAATGCCATGAGAAAATGTATCAACACATACATGAACATAACAAAGTTTTCCAAAGGATGGCACGAGGGGAACATCCATTTGCCATAAATCATAGGGTCTCAGACCTCTTGGGTTGACCCCAGAGCATAGGGCTGAAAAATGAGTAGGGCATTGCTTACAAGAGCGGACTCCTTCTTGAGCGGCTTCCCTGGAGATATTAAATTTGAGCCTGAGTGCAGAGGCATTTTGAAGGTGTAATTTATAGCATCAACGGGATTCTTCTAGAGGTGAAGAATCAGCAGCCCTAGTAAACAAGTGAGCTTAATGATTTCCTTGAGCTAAGGGGTCTGGCAAATTACGATGAGCTCTAATGTGCCCAATGAAAAAAGACTGAGTGCGGAGGTGGATGAGTGCTTGTGAAGTTAGTGAAGCATGGGAAAACAGTGGATCGAAACTCATTTCAATGTGGGGAAACAATCTTGTTATATAACGTGAGTCAGTATGCAGGTTTACAGGAACCTCAGTCAAATGGGCAAAACCATAAATGACTGTCATCAATTGAGTTCGATGAGCATAAGTTTCCTAAAAGACCTGAACACAGGAATGACCATCAATAACAGTAACAGCCTTTCCATTAGAGGGCCCATCTATAAAAACCAACGTGGCTGCCTGGAGTGAGGGCTATGACCTAGTGTTGTTTGGAAATTAAGGGGATGAATTTGAGAAAATAAAGAATTGGATTAGTAGGGAAGTGATAACCATTTTCTCCCATGAATCCTTCTACAGC
>NW_021873588.1:0-776 GCF_006229205.1 Suricata suricatta | reverse complement strand
TATGTTTTTGGAGTAATTCGTCCATTTCACCTAAGTTGAAAAACTTATATAATTAGAGTTTTTGATAGTTCTCTTTTTTTAATGTTTTTATTATTTATTTTTGAGAAAAAGACAGGGAGAGAGACAGAACACAAGCAAGAGAATGGCAGAGATAGACAGAGACACAGAATCTGAAGCAGGCTCCAGACTCTGAGCTGTCAGCACAGAGACCAACACGGGGCTTGAACTCACAAACCTCAAGATCATGACATGAGCCAAAGTCTAATGCTTAACCAACTAAGCCGCACAGGCACCCTGATAGTACTCTCATAATATATTTTTGGTTGGTAGGAATTTTATGGCAATTTATGTCTTGTCTTCTCTCCTTTTTTCTCCTTTGTCTATCTTCCTAGAGGTTTGTTAATTTTATTTTTGAAAGAATCAGCTTTAATTTCATTAATTTTCTCTATTACTTTCCTGTTTTCCATTTTATGAATTTATACTCTTATCGTCATTATTTTCTTCTTTGTGTTTGCTTTGGATTTATTTTGCCTTTATTTTTCTGGGTTCACAAAATGAGGGTTTAGTTATTAACTTGAGATTTCCCCCTTTTGTAATGTATATATTTAGTTCTATAAATTTCTCAGCACTAAATTTCTGTGTTCATTGCATTGCATTTCATATATTTTTTTCCTTGAAACTTTATCTTTAACCCATTGGATTTTTAGAAATGCACTGTCTAGGTTCCAAGTATATGGAGGTTTTCCTATTATATTTTTTATATTGGTTTCTAATTT
>NW_021873587.1:0-776 GCF_006229205.1 Suricata suricatta | reverse complement strand
AAAAAAAACCCCAAAAAACCAAAAAAGCCAAAAAAAAAGAGAATAAAAACATTATCTTTTCAAAAAAAATAGTTATATCTCTAGCCTAAATCTGCCCCTCCACTATAGACTTTTTTTTTTTAATTTTAGTTAGTTAACACACAGTGCATTATTGGCTTCAGGAGTAGAATTCAGTGTTTCATCACTTACATACAACACCCAATGCTCATCACCACAAGTGCCCTCCTTAATACCCATCACCCATCTAGCCCAGCCCCCACCCACCACCCTCAGTCAACCCATAGTTCTCTATTATTAACAATCTCTTGTGTTTTGTTTCCCTCTCTTCTCTTCCCACCTTTCCATATGATCATCTATTTGTTTCTTAAATTCCCCATATGAATGAAATCATATGGTATTTGTCTTTCTCTGACTTATTTCACTTAGCATAATACATTCTAGCCCCATCCACGTCATTGCAAATGGCAAGATTTCATTCTTTTTGATGGCTGATGAATATTCCATCATATGTATATACCACATTGTCTTTCCAATGACCAACTCAACATCTCCACTTGGATTTCCCACAGACTTCTCAAATCTAATGTCTGAAAACCAACTCCTGCTCGGCACCCACCCCAACTGCAATTTTTCCATGTCAGTAAATGATAAATCTATCCTTCCAATGATTCAAACCATAAAACACAGCCCCAACCTCTTTCTTCCATTATCCAATCCATGGACAAATCCTATTTGTTCTGTCTTCAGAATATATATAGAACGTTCCAACTATTAGC
>NW_021873586.1:0-776 GCF_006229205.1 Suricata suricatta | reverse complement strand
TTTAAAGTGTACAGTTGAACCTGTCTATATATTCACAGAATTATTTATCAATCACCACAATCAACTTTAAGACATTTCCATCATCCCCAAAGGAAGCCCTGTCCCACTGAGATATGGCTCCCAAATCTCTGCATCCCGCCCCACCCCCAGCCCGAGACAAGCACTAATTTACTTTCTGCCTCAAAGAATCTGCTGTTCCGGACATTTGATGTAAATGGAAATCATACAATATGTGGTCCTTTGTGACTGGCTTTTTTTGACTTTGCATAGTGTTTTCAAGGCTCATCCATACTGGAGAATATATTTCTTTCTTTTTCTTTTAATTTTTTTAATGATTATTTATTTTTGAGAGAGACAGAGAGAGAGACAGAGAGCAAGGGAGGGGCAGAGAGAGAGGAAGACACAGAATCTGAAGCGGGTTCAGGCTCTGAGCTGTCAGCACAGAGCCCGAGGCTGGGCTGGAACTGAAGGACAGTGAGATCATGACCTGAGCCAAAGTGGGATGCTTTACCTACTGAGCCACCCAGGCACCCCAAAGAGCATATTTTGCTTTCCATCACTGAGTAGTATTGCATCACATGGGTACGCCACCTCTTCTTTATCTCTTCAGCCTTTGATGGGTGTTTGGCTATTCCGCTTTCTGACTGTTACACATAGCGCTGTTTATAGACATTTACATGTGAGTTTCATGTGGACCTACAGCTCTTTCCTGGCTGTACACTCAGGAGCAATTCTACGTTTAACCATCTGTATTTTCTAATGTGGCTGCACCCACC
>NW_021873585.1:0-776 GCF_006229205.1 Suricata suricatta | reverse complement strand
TAGATATCCTTTTTAAATGTTTATTTATTTATTTATTACTATTTTTTTGCTCTCTTTTTTAAATTGTTTATTTTTGAGAGACAGAGAAAGCATGAGCAAGTGGAGGTGGGGTGGGAGTGGGATAGAAGATCTGAAGAAGGTTCCATGTTGAGAGCAGGGAGCCTGATGCAGGGCTCAACCCACGAACCCAAGAGATCATGACCTGAGCCACGCAGGTACCTCTACCAATGTTTTTAAGGGTTTTAAAGAAATGTCATTTATTCTGATATTTTTCTTTTTTTTAATATAGCTTATTGTCAAGTTGGTTTCCATATAGCACCCAGTGCTCATCACAAGTGCCCTTCTTCATGCCCATTGCCCCTTTTCCCCTCTCCCACACCCCCATCAACCCTGAGTTTGTTCTCAATATTTAAAAGTCTCTTATGCTTTGCCTCCTTCCCTCTCCTCAACTATTTTTTGCCCTTCCTCTCTCCCATGGTGTTCTGTGAAGTTTCTTATCTTCCATCATGAGTGAAAACATACGGTATTTGTCCTTCTCTGCCTGATTTATTTCACTTAGCATAATACCCTCGAGTTCGATCCATGTTGGTACAAATGGCCAGATTTCGTTCTTTCTCATTGCCATGTAGTATTCCATTGTATATATAAACCACATCTTCTTGATCTATTTGTCAGTTAATGGACATTTAGGCTCTTTCCATGATTTGGCTATTGTTGAAAGTGCTGCTATGAACTTGGGATACAGTGCCCCTATGCATCAGCACTCCTGTATTCCT
>NW_021873584.1:0-776 GCF_006229205.1 Suricata suricatta | reverse complement strand
TCTGGATACTAATTTCTTGTCAGATCTGTGATCTGCAGATATTTTCTCCCATTCTGTGGCTTGCCTTTTCACCCCATTGGTAGTGTCCTTTGATGCATAGAAATTTTTAATTTCGATGAAGTCCAATTTTTCTATTTTTCTTTTGTTCTCTGCGTGTTAGGTCTCATATTCCAACAGTCACTTCAAAGCCAATGTCATGACATTTTCCCTGCATGTGCTCTTCTAAGAGTTTTGTGGTTTTAGCTTTAACTCTTAAAGTTAGGTCCTTGATCTATTTTTAGTTAACTTTTGTATATCGAAGACTGTGCTTTTAGCCTGTGTATTATTTTGCCTGTTGGAAAGGACAGTCACACAGTATTCCTGAGCCAGATTTGGATCCCCTCTCCCTTGAGTCAGTGTAATGTCCCCCTCCCCTGTGAACCTTGTCGCTTCCCCCTGCTCCACCTTGAGTTGAGTTTATTGCTCCTTCCTCTGAGTTCCCAGAGCACTGACACACAGCTCCGATCAGGGCTTGTCCCCGTCTGAGCATATTGTAGCCAGAATCCCTCTCCCCGAGAGAGCAGTAGAAGATGGGGTTAGCAGATCCAGGTACCTTCCGTGTGTGTTAAAAGCACTAGTTCCTCTGTCCCGTTCCAGACCTACGAAATCAGAATTTCTGGGATCAGGATCCGGACTCCGCTTCTTAGGCAAACTCCTCATGGGATTTCAGTGAACACTGAACTTCGAGAACCATTGTTTGAGAGCCTGAAAAGTCAGATAAATGAGTTTGGATTTTT
>NW_021873583.1:0-776 GCF_006229205.1 Suricata suricatta | reverse complement strand
TGCCATATACCTATAAATAGTAGCAATGAGTTTCTCTGAGGGTGGGTTTCATGAAAGCAAATGGACAGAATTAAGGTTGGGAAGGTGGATCGGGGCCACGTAGTGAAGGACCGTGAATGCCATGGTAGGATTATGGACACTAGGGGGTCACTGAAGGCTTCGGTGCAGTGATGTGACATGATAAAGAGGATATTTTAGGAAGGCTGGGCTGCTAACAATACTAGGACATATCAGAGAGGGAGAAAATAGAGTCAGGGAGACCAAGTAAGAGGCAATCACCGTGGTTCAGAACGGAGGGGGCTAGAACTCCAGGAACAGAAACTAACTGTAACCATTGGAGACGAACAAGTTACTGAAGGAAAAAGGGGACATTTTTGGAAGCTGAGATTTCAAGCCAGGTCAGAGAGGGACCTGGAAGTCAGGAAGAGAAAGATTGTGAAACTAAGGGAAGATGATTTTGACATGTTTTCATTTGAGGTTTCCATGAAATATCTAGGGGAAAGATTTACCAAGTAGGAGCCCTGGGCACAGCAGAGGAGACAAGACGGACCGGAATCAGATCCTTCCTGTTCTCAAAGTTCAGAGAGGATTCACAAACAGGTCATTAGTCACCAGACCCAGGTCTTGAAGGCAACAGTTATATCTTAATTTTTTTTTTTTTTTTTACTGCCAGGACCTGGCCAATTTCCTGATACTTAATAGATACTCAATAAGCGTTTGTCTTTTTCACTGATTTGTCTGAAGTGTATAAAGAGGAAACTGTAGGAGACCCTGAA
>NW_021873582.1:0-776 GCF_006229205.1 Suricata suricatta | reverse complement strand
TGGTGGTGATGGAGGAGGGCACTTGTGGGGAAGAGCACTGGGTGTTGTATGGAAACCAATTTGACAATAAACTATTAAAAAAAAAAAAAGACACACACTGATCCCCTGGGGGGAATCTGATAAAAACAGTGTCTGATTCATTATGCCTGGGACTCTGCATTCCTACACTGCTTCCAGCTGACGCCCAGGTGGCATGAGGGTGCCAGCGAAGCTTTGACAATGGCGACGTGTTCGATTGAATTCTACTTTTAGCAGAAAATCATGCAGACTAAAGAGGTAGATGGAGTGAACCCGTAAATGGGCAGAGAAAACAGTGAGGCATTTCAGTAGCCAATAAGAGATCATGGTCACTTGCACTTCAAGAGGAGATGCAGGGTAGATAGTTTGAACATCAAGAAATGGGTCTTTCTGTTACATTGGAAGGTGGAGGAGAGAGGAATCAAGTTTGATGTGGGGCATTCATGGCCTAAGTAAGTTTCCCTGATGGAAAAAAACTTTGCAAGAAGCATCTTTTGTAAGTTTCATGGGGGGGTGTTACTTCTGTTTGGCCACATTTTTAGATGTCTAATGGTAAAGAAAATGGAAATATCAAAAAGGCAGTTTCGTATGTGAAACCAGCTGAGGAGAGAGATCAACACTAAGAAAGAGACTTGAGAATCACCCATATATTGGTAGCATTTAAAGTCATGCAAGGCATAATGCTGCTTAAGACAAGACAGAGATAATGAAGAAAAAGTGACCAAGTCAGGAGTTGGGGGGCTCCCCCCCACCGAGAG
>NW_021873581.1:0-1597 GCF_006229205.1 Suricata suricatta | reverse complement strand
TGAATAAATGTTAAAAAAAAAAGAAAAGAAAAGAAAGGGGCACCTGGGTGGCTCCGTCGGTTAAGCGTCTGGCTTCAGCTCAGGTCATGATCTCATGGTTCATGGGTTCGAGCCCCGCGTTGGGCTCTGTGCTCACAGCTCAGAGCCTGGAGCCTGTCTTCGGATTCTGTCTCCCTCTCTCTCTGACCCTCCCCTGCTCATGCTGTCTCTCTCTGTCTCTCAAAAATAAATTAAAAACATTAAAAATGAATTTTAAAAAAAGAAAAAATAAATCAAAACATTAAAAAAAGTCCTGACTCGCATAATACAGCATAAAACATGCAGCCAATAATGTCTCCTGGTTTCCTTCTGATTATATAGTCTGTCTTAAAACCTGTTTATAATATATTTATAATTATTACATATAAGGTTTTGCATATGCATATATGCAATTATATATTTTACGTAAATACATACATATGTAAAATGACATGACCCCAAACCCTAGAGGCCTTAGCTACCGTAGAGCTGCATGTTCCGGTGGGTTTAACAAATCATTGCCCACAGAGCGTCCACACTGTTAACACATCACGGTGTCGCACTGTAAACAGCTCGGTGTAAAAGTGACATCGAGCATCTGCCGATTTCTGACCCGGTGGGCAACCAGCCCACTGTTGAACCTTCACAACAAACCCATTGTTGTTGGTTGGAATCCTGTTTTCCACACAGAAAGACTGAGTGAGGATGACAGGCAGAAGTGACCTGTCCAGAGCCACACGGCCAGGCTGCGGTAGAGCTGGGTTCTAAGCCACGTGCGCGTGCCTCCAGACCCGGCTACTGGCCGCCATGACCTCCTGGAGCACAGTGATGTAAAGTCCTGGGCACGTGGCCCCGCAGAAAAGCATTGGGTGTGCATTTGTGGCATTAGGTCAGTGCGGAAGCTGGTTAACAGAACTGTGATTCCACGTGGATGAAGGGTCGTGAAGAGCCAGGCACGGGGGGGAAGCCTCCAGTCGGAGCGAGGTGTGGGCACATGGACCCTGTTACCTGTATCCCAGGCCCTAGACGCCTCTCCTTCCTGGGTTGCCACTCGGCCAAAGTCAGAAGCAGGTGTTTGTCAAGCCGACTGGGAGACCCTGAGAGCCCACCGCCCACCCACTTACACACGACTCACGCACAGCTCCAGCCCCCTGTCCCTGCCTCCAGGAGGGGGTGGGAGAATCCGCTGAGTCCCACGGCTTCCCTTTGTTGGCTGTCTCCCTTTCCTTCCTAGTTTCTCCACTTTCTGGGACCACCTCCCAAAGAAGGGCTTCCAGGGGACCCGAATATGCCACCCTCAAATAGGCCACTTTGGCATAAGGATTATTTTGAATTTAATGTAAACGCGATGCAGAAAGAAATCTTCCCATATCTGACCACTTCTGAAGGTGAGGACTCCCGTAGGTCCCCTACCCTGGGGAAGTTTGATGGCCGCGAAGATGGAAATACCTTAAGCTGAAGCATCTGAGAAGGGTCACTGGCCCCTTACCCCACCACCATCTGGCCCTTCTTCCCTGGGAGCAGATGAGTCTCCTGTGTGAAGCCTCCTCCCTGTACCACAGCGAAGGCATCCTGACCA
>NW_021873580.1:0-776 GCF_006229205.1 Suricata suricatta | reverse complement strand
ACTGAATGTTCTTTGTAAAAGCATTCCACTTAGGACATCTTTTATTCATTAAATTTTATTGGTTTTCTTTGCATGAATTAGTTCTAATTCAGATCTATCAAATAGACACCTTCCACTAAATGATGATGAAAACAACAATAAGAAGTTAGTAGTAGTAGTAGTAGTAGTAGTAGTAGTAGTAATAAAACCTCTGCTCACGTTTACTTCTGTTCGGAAGCGGAAGGACTTGGGGCCTGGTGTAGGACCACAACCCGCGCAGTAGTGGCAGCATTTGCTGTGAGCACAGGGAGCTGGAACAGTGATTCACAGTGACACCTATTTTTGTTCTTTCTTTTTTTTTTTAATGTTTATTTATTTTGAGAGCAAGACGGGGGTGGGGGTAAGGGCAGAGAGAGGGAGTGAGAGAAACCTAAGCAAATCTCCCTGCTGTCGGTGTGGAGCCTGACTCGGGGCTCAAACTCACAAACCATGAGATCCTGACCTGAGCTGGGACCAAGAGTTGGATGCTTAAGCAGCTGAGCCACCCGGTGCCCCACATTGGCATCTATTTTCTGCAAGGCCCAGGGGAATGAATTTCAGTTCTGTACCAGTAGAGAGACTCCAGAAGAGTGTGGAGCTTATTTCTTTTGGGACAAGGTCGGAAGAGGTCTGGTCAAAACAAAACAAAAAACTCAAAAGATTCTAGGATTTGAGCACAGGTCTGATAATATTAACATGAATTCCAGAAGAAACCGAGGACAAACTTTTGTTCCCATGTCACCTGTTTCTTTGTTGAT
>NW_021873579.1:0-776 GCF_006229205.1 Suricata suricatta | reverse complement strand
GCTCGGCCACGCATCCTTCCCCGCCCGAGACAGGCTCGAGCTAAGCCCTCCGGCTCCGGCGAACGCAGGCAGATGGTGGCCTCGGATGTCCACGCGGAGAGAGCCCTGAACGGCTTATTCAGTTATATCCACGGCATTTAGCGAAAAGAAGGGAGGAAAAAGCACAACTTGTTCTCTTCTCTTCCAGATTAAAAAAAAAACAAAAACAAAAAATAAAACACCCCACAAAAAGATAATCCCCCCTAGGAAGACGCCGGTAGGATTTTCCAGATCGAAGAACCCGGGGCATTCCCAGGGACCTCGGGCATCTCGGAATGTGGGGTGTCTTCAAGTTCAGACCAGCCAGCCGGGTTGTGCGTGTGTGAGTGTGTGTGTGTGTGTGTCTCAGCGAGAGCGAGCCAGGCACTCACACCCACACGCACACACACAAACACACTCCCCCGCACTCCCCGCGTGCACACCGCCCCCCGCGCGCGCGCACACGCGCGCGCACCCGGACACACACACACACACACACACACGCACACACGCACGCACCGCGATCACACGCACGGATCCGGGAGGGAGCGGGCCGGCTGCGGAGGCAGCACGGGGCCGGCGGTGGAGAAAGCCCGGCGGCCGGAGGCGCCCGAGAACCCCGGGCCGTGCGCACAGTCCCCGCCGAGCTCTCCGGCGCGGCAGCCCCCAGTGGCGGCCGACGGAGCTGCAGGAGCCGGGCCCGCCTCCCAGCGCACCCCCTTTCGCACCGACCTCCGCCGCCGCCGAAACCGGAGGGA
>NW_021873578.1:0-776 GCF_006229205.1 Suricata suricatta | reverse complement strand
ATTCTTGCGCCTCTCTTTTTTCACTTGTTTCCTCTCTTGGGAAGGTCTTTGTCCCCATTTTGTCATCTACGCATCCTTCGCAGCCCACCTCTTCTGTTCCCGCACAACCAGCCGCCATCGCCTCCTCTGAGGTCCCCAGCAGTGTGGTTCTACTTCCTCCAGCATTTATCACATCTTGCGGATGACTGTGATGGTGGAGGTTGTCCCAATATGCTCTCAGTCCCCTTGAGGGACTTGCTTGTTCATTGCTGCATTTTCTTTGCTCCCCACCGCTGGGTATATGAGTATGGCAGGTTCTCACAGGGAAGGTCCCTTGCTGGTGAGGACACACCGCACTCACGGTGCAGGGTTCCACTGAGTCTGCTGCCATTCCTGTCGAGCCGGAGACCCAGCACCTCAGATGTCAAACACCCAGCATATGAGAGCGAATGTCACTTGCTTTTATGTATCCCTCCCTGTTTTGTGTTTCCAGCAGATGTAGAATCTGCTTTGACAAGCAAGCTGATTAGCTATAGGCAAGACTAAATAGGCTTGGGAAAGAAGAGTCACTTGAAGGCTTTGATCTTCCACAGATTAGTTTAAGCCTTTCTTTGTGGTCTTCAGAGAGAACAAGAAAAACAAAAGGAAAAATTCATTGCCTGCCAATTCAGCCTGTACAATGGGATTTACAAGTACGTGCTAATTCATTCCATTTAAACAGAAACCTTAAGGCATCAGGGGCCCAAGTTAAAGGGTGAGCTGGCTGAGGGTTCTGGAAGGTAGATGGGTATCTGTTC
>NW_021873577.1:0-776 GCF_006229205.1 Suricata suricatta | reverse complement strand
ATAACTTTAATAGAAGCCAAGAACTTTTTTACTGGTTTATCTCATTTGTGATCCTCGCAAAAACCCTGTGAGAGGACATATTTGTATCCTGTTGCTCGTGTCAGCTCATGTCTGACCTTGTTGCAGTCAGAATTCAGAAATGAGTTTCATAGGACTAAAGTCAAGGGATCTGCATACCTAGTTCCTTCCGGAGCCTCTAAAGGGAGAAGCTATTACCTTGCCTCTTCCAGCTTGTAGGGGCCCCCTGTTTTCTTGGCCCGTAGCTTCTTCCTTCACGTCCAAAGCATGCCATGCAATCTCTCCTTCCCTCGGCACCTAACCCTCTCCTCTGCCTCTGATTCCTCTTCATCCCTTTTACAAGGTCCTGTGCAATTATACCGGGTCCACCAAGTAAGAAAGAAAACCAGCACAGTCTACTGGGCCCACCAAAGAATCCAACATAATCTCTTCATTATGAAATCCTTCATAACATTAACAAAGTCCCTTTTGTCATATAAGGTAACGTATTTACAGGTTCCCACAAGTGGGACATGGACATATTTGGGGGGCCATTACTCAGTCTACCACAGAGAGGCTCTGTTCGACAGCTGGGAAAACTGAGGCACAGAGAGATGAAGAAACCTCCACTGAGTTAGGTAATTCTGAGGAGCAGTCATTCATTCTTTACCACTATCTCTGGAACTGAGAAGAAATAAGAAATAAGTGATATAACTGATCTCAAGGTAAATGTGACCTAGCGTTATATTTTTAAGACCAAAAAAACCCCCACTAAACCT
>NW_021873576.1:0-776 GCF_006229205.1 Suricata suricatta | reverse complement strand
GATTTTCAGAGAATATCACCATAATACAAGAATGATCTCCTAGCAGTATCTCAGTCTAACAAGACAAGACAACATTTAAGGACATGCAAGGAAGCTAAAATCATACCAATTTTATAATAATTCTAAGTGATTAATGAAGTTCACCAGTGTGAAAATTAAATCGGGGCAAAGATTTCTATCCAGTTGTCTTAATCTGCTTAGACTCCCATAGCAAAATACTACAGACTGGGTAGCTTAAACAACAGAGACTTATTTTTCATAGTTCTAGAGGCTGAAAGGTGACAGCATGGTTGTTTCTAGTGATGGCTTTCTTGCCGGTTTGTAGATGTTGCCCTCTCCTGTGTCCTCACACAGCAGGGACAACGGAGAATGCAGCCATCTACGACCTGTGTTTAAGAAAAGGGAAGAAGAGAACCTGATTGGCTGGCTCAGTTGGTAGAGCATGTGACTCTTGATCTCAGGGTCATGAGTTCAAGCCCCATTTTAAGTGTAAAGCTTACTTAAAGGAGAGAGAGAGAGAGAACAAAGACTCAAAGGTGATTTAGAGATTATCAGAGTTGCTACTTCTACAACAGGCTAGAGTGCACAGGCCCCAGAGAACAAGGCTACCTCTACTTCAGTTTCAAGGGCAGGCCCACCACCCAGCAGAACCGTGTGGGTGGGACCACTGGAAAAAGTAAGAAGCAGTGACAAATCCCCTACCTGCATGGCTTCTAAAGAGCTTCTCCATCTCCTTCTTGCTTTGCCTCGAGTTGGTGAACTTCTTGGATTTTTTT
>NW_021873575.1:0-776 GCF_006229205.1 Suricata suricatta | reverse complement strand
CTTCTGAAAGACCTCATTAATTAAGAGTTAATCATAATTGATTTATGTGTCTAAGAAAATAGACTTATTGGAGGTATTGGTGTATTGCACAAAAAGGTTTGATATAATTTATATAGTTATGGGAAAGAGTCACAATTTTAAAAATGCCAATGAACTGTGATGATGAAATGTGAATGTGGGAAAAATGGGTTTCAGAGAAAATTGATATGCATTATTTAATAAAATGTCATTTTTGGGCAGGAAATATTTTCATAAGTCTTATTGAACAGCTGAGTTAGGAAAAATGATTACTGACTTGAAATTCATAAAGTTAGGTGAGTGCCCATGATCTTAACCCAGTGTTTGATGGAATGACAAAGTTGAAGAATTCTCAGAACAAGGGCCCTCCCCCAGAAGAGGTTACCAAGAAAAGACAAAAGGCCAGATGCACCACCTGCTGGTTGGTCAGTTCAAGACGGGCAAAACAACTCTCTCCAAGACAGTGTCTGGAGACCTCACAGAGTCTTGACATTGGGTTAACAACTGACAGTTATGCAAACTAACTATTTGTTAATGGCACTCAGCACTGCATAGAAAGCCTGCAACACCATACCTCTCTCACTTCCCCAAACTTCTCTCCAGCCTTCCACATGCGATGTTATCTGAAGACCTTGCCTCGTACTTCCCTGAACAAAATAAACAAAATTAAACAGCAAATTCCATGTTTTCTCATCTTCCAAATCCCCACATCCTTCCCTACCTTGATTATTTATTATTTTTCATTCTGATTTTCCTCT
>NW_021873574.1:0-776 GCF_006229205.1 Suricata suricatta | reverse complement strand
ATGTACGTCCATGGAGAAAGTGAGTTTAGGGTCTTCTTACATTGCCCTCTTAGTTGGTCACCTCATTCAGAGCCTTCTGTGGCTCTAAACAAATATGACTTGTTATTCTGTGAAAAAATGTCCCTGGAATTTTGGTAGAGATTTTATCAACTCTGTAGATTGCTTTGGGTAGTAGGGACATTTTAACAATATTAGCTCTTCCAATCCATGAGCACAGTATTTCTTGCCATTTGTTTGTGTTGTCTTCAATTGCTTTCAGCATATCTTAGTTTTTAGAATTCAGGTCTTTCACTGCCTAGGTTAATTTATTCCTATGTGTGTTTCTATTTTGAATGGAATTGTTTTATTAATTTATCTGATAGTTTTTATTGTATAGAAACACAGCAGATTCTGTATTAATTTTGTGCTCTATAATTTTACTGAATTTATTACTTCTAATAGTTTCGGTGGAGTCTAGTGTTTTCTATGTATAGGATTATGTTATCTGCAAATAGTTTTACTTACTCTTTTTTAATCTGGATGGCTTTGTTTCTTCCTCCTATCTAACTGCTTTGGTTATGACTTCCGATACTATGGTGAAAGTAAGTGAGGAGAGGGCATCCGTGTCTTGTTCCTCATCTTAGAGTGAAAAAGTTTTCAGCTTTTCTCCACTGAATATGATGTTAGGTGTGAGCTTGTCAAATATAGCCATTCTTATACTCCCTATACCCACTTTGTTGATAGTTTTTTTAATAAATGGATGTTGAATTTTGTCATATGCATTTTCTGTATCTATT
>NW_021873573.1:0-776 GCF_006229205.1 Suricata suricatta | reverse complement strand
ATTTTTGCTTTTGCTTCCCTTGCCTGAGAATACATATCTAGGAAAATGTTTTTATGACCAAGGTCAGAGATATTACTTCCTGTTCTTTCCTGTAGGATTTTTATCATTTCAGGTCTCACATTTAGGTCTTTAATCCATTTTGAGTTTATTTTTGTGTGTGCTATAAGAAAGTAGTCCAGTTTCATTCTTTGTGTGTAAGCTACTGACACATAAACAGACATCTGGGTTAAAGGAGGACAGAATATACAACAGGGAAAAGACAGTTTCTTCAGCAAATGGTGCTAGGAAAACAGGAATGAATTCTAGTCTTTACCTTGACTTACAAAGCCCTGAAAGCTTTGGTCCTCAGTAGCCCTCTGGCTTCATTTCATATCCCTTTCCTCTCCCTCCCGACTGTGTCCCCATCACAGGAGTTTCCTTAATATTTCTTTTCTTTGTTTAATTTTTTAATGTTTATTTAGTTTTTGAGATAGAACAGAGCATGAGCAGGGGAGGAGCAGAGAGAGACGGAGACACAGAATTGGAAGCAGGCTCCAGGTCTGAGCTGTCAGCACAGAGCCCGACGTGGAGTTCAAATTCATGAACTGAGAGATCATGACCTGAGCCGAACTCAGATGCTTAGCTGACTGAGCCCCCCAGGTGCCCCTCTTTGTGTTTCTGACCACATTAAGCTTGTCCCCAGTTTACGGTCTTTGCTCTCACTTTCCTCTGCCAGAGATGCTCCACCCTCATCCCTGTGCATCAATGGCTCTATCTCATCATCTAGATCTAGGCTT
>NW_021873572.1:0-776 GCF_006229205.1 Suricata suricatta | reverse complement strand
ACTGCTTGGGAGAAGGGGCAGGCCACACACAGCTCAGCGTCCTGTACAGAATCCGCTCTGCTCTCCCCGCATCAGGCGGTCAGGCGAGCCAGCCAGAATCACAGCCCCAGGGGGCTCTGATTACAGGTGTCCTCGCCCCAGCTGGTTTTAGTCAGATGAGAAGGGAGGCATCCTTTCCTTGTGATTTCATCTAGACGGACAGCTATTTTCTGCCTGGCCTGCCTGCTTATCCCAGAGTAAATGACAGGTTGTTGTCTTTATCAGTTTCATCAAAGGGGCGGTGGATTCTTGTGTAGGCTTTCTCTTTCAAGTGGTGCAAGCTGAGAGAATTAAATGTCACCTGTAAATCCCCAACTCCATCTCTCCTCTTGGTAAAAGCAATCTTTAATAAAAGGTTATTTCCATTTTACTGTTACACAGAGACAGGCAAAAAGATGGTACTTGGCCTGCCTCTGGCTTAAGCAAGATTGTGATGTCATTCTGAGGAAAGGCAAAAAGATTTGTTAATACAATTAAAATTAGTTGCCATTTTAGCAAGTGGGATTTTGGTTGAGATTGTGGTTAGATATTGGGAGGGCAAAATCTCTGAAGCTTCCCCAGGGGTGAAGTTCACGGACAATCCAGAGGCCTCCTTCCTCGTGTAGCTGCTTAAATATTGAAAATGGGAGCTAAGTAAAATCTCAGATGTTAAATACAGAAGTTTGAAGTGGATGACTGAATTCCAAATGCTTATTTCATCTGAAATTACATATAAACACTAAGTGTGAAGAACGTGC
>NW_021873571.1:0-776 GCF_006229205.1 Suricata suricatta | reverse complement strand
TGAAAAGCATAATATATTTTAAAATGTTAAACTAATATAGTTTTTATTTTTTTAAAAAAATTAGCATTCTGAGACTTCTTGTCTATTGGAACAATAGTTCAGGGAGAGGTAATGCCTCCAGTAAGATGTCCTTAAAGGAAGGAAGAACTCATGATTCAAATGAAAGAAGATCCTGCCAAAGAGGAATAGAAAATACAAAGAGGAGAAGGGAAGGGCAAAGAATCACACTAGGTCAAAATCCCAGGTGCTTGAGGTGGTAGGGAGTGGGGACATGTTGGAAACAACTGCATAGGTTTTGGGGAAAATCCCAGAACAATGGTGGTTTTGTCTCACTAGTCTTTGGTATTCTGAGGAAAAGTTCTTCTTGGAGACTCTCATACAACAGACTTGGAAGTGAAGAGACAGAGGAGGAGTGAAGCAGAGATAGTACTTATCCTACATATCCAACCTCCCACCTACAGTCTCTTGGTTATGGCTTTCCCGGGGCAGGGAAAATAACCAGAAGATTCCATGTGCTTCTAATCGAATTTCAAAGGATATCAATGGACTGCCAGTGGGCTCCTTATGGGATTGATGTGAATGAGGTGACCCCAAGCAGGCATTTATAAATAATCAACCTAAGCCAAGATCATTTAGAAGATGTGGTTACAATGCTGAGGATCTCTGGAGTCAGCAAGTTCTAAGATGGGGGTAAGTACACCACAGAGGATTAGTGGGCTCTCACAATACCCGAAACATAGACCACAAGTTCTTCAGCTACAGGCACAGATGCCAGC
>NW_021873570.1:0-1598 GCF_006229205.1 Suricata suricatta | reverse complement strand
AAACAGACACCCAGAGGCACTTTGCCCACTTCCACGCACAGGGGAGGGCTGCGTTCTGCAGAGTCTCCATCAGCTTTGCTAATCAACTGGTGAAAATCATTCCTTAAACACCACAGAGTCAAGGATACAGGTATTAAAGGTAATTTGGGGGGTGTCTCATTTTCTAGGACGTCATGACATTGGAAAAGGGGGTAAGGTGGAGGTCTGGGGTGCAGAGTGGAAAGCCGAAGGGGCAGAGGAAGTGGAAAGAAGATGTGCAAAAAGAAATCTTGAAATTCTGCAAAAAGCAAGAACCAGGTGTGAGTGATTTGCAGCCTAAACGAGGTGTGAGCATGATCATCTGCATGCTTCTCCTCCCCGTGAATACTTTCCTGAGGTCTAGCCACTCCATTGGTATGTCTGTCATCCTTCCCCCTGGCTCAGAACCCCAAAGTCCCAGCAGGGTTTGGGGCATTATGAGGAATCTGGTGGCTTTAGCTTGAAACATTATCCAATGTGATTTGCAAGGGGGACATTCCCCCCCGCCCCCAAAAGGTTCTGCTTGGTGACGCCAATCTGTGATCTTGACCACAGAGAAAAGAAGAGTGGGGCTGATCATCTCATTTATGAGAATTTGTTTCCCACTTTGTCTGAGATCTGTGTGTGATGTGCACTGTTTGTTCTCATGCCCCTCATGGCCCCAGCTCCCGATTTTTTCCGGACTTGGGCTGAGAGGTCAAGTCAAAGGGCTTCCTAGCTAAGAATGCAAGTTGGGCTCTGGGCTCCGCTTGGGGCCAGCAGGGATTTAACCCCTGGGGATGAGGATGGAACCGTCCCCTCTAATTGGTACATTTGGCTGGAGGTGGCTGAGGAGGACAGGATATAATGCAAGACAAGGACAACATCATTTTATTTTGGCATTAAGTGGAAAACAATGCTTTTATAGTAAATCGGCATGAAAACTGGTTTTTCGCTATGCACTTTGGATTACTGCATTTCCTCTCTCTGGCCCTGGGGGTTGTCTCAATTTCCACATGTTTCCATCCAGGTTGTCTTCCTTGTGAACTGTTTGTGGGTTGCTGGTGCTGTGTTAGCTTTGGCAGGACATTGTCCTGGCTTTGCGCCCCCCCCCCCCCCCGTCCCGCCCCCAAAGCCTCTCCACAGGACGGAGGACTCTTCTTCCTGCCCAGAGTGCTGTGGCCCCCAGGGAATTTTCTGGGCAGAGGCCCCATTGGATTTCCTGAGACAATTCAGGGTAATGGTCTGAGGAGCTAGTAAAGTAAATCCCACTGCCCCGCCCCCTCATAATTTTAAGGGAAATGGCAGGGAGGAGAGCAAACCCAGAGCTCGGAGTTGTACTTTTTGGACCAGGTTCTTTCCTGCTCTTTTGGGAGCACTCCTCCCTTTACCATCACCCGAATGATCTGCATGTGCACCTCCTCTCTCACTGCTCCTTCTCTGTTCTCCACGTGGACACTTGTTTTGGCACCAACCCATGGTACCCTTTCTGCTTGGAGCATTCTCCACCTTTCCCTGCCCTCTGCTCTGGCCAAGTCAACAGATTAGTTAGGTCTCTGAATAAAGCTTCTTCTGGTACTAGGTTAGGGCCCCCTGGACCG
>NW_021873569.1:0-776 GCF_006229205.1 Suricata suricatta | reverse complement strand
TACATTATCACTTCCAAGTCTTGAGGTTTTGCTTTTCACATTTGAGTCTTTAACCCTTCTGGAGTTGAGCAGATATATGGTACACAGTGAAGGTCTAATCTTTTCCCTCCATATGGTAACACGTTGTTCCTGCATCACTTATTGAATGGACATCTTATTACACTGGGGTGTAATGTCACTTCTGTTATGTACCAAATTTTCACACTTGCAAGTTCTTTCTCTGGACATTTTTGTCCTGATTAGTTGGTGTATTTTTCTGTCTCTTTGCCAATGCCACATTGTTATACTTATTTCATTTTATAATAAGTATTGATATCTGGAAAGATACCTTTTTATGTATTTTTTTTTACATTTCTTGTATTTTTTCTTTCAAAATCTTCTTACATATTCTTCACCCTTTACTATTCACTTGAAGTTTAGGCTCAGCTTGCCAAAACCCAGAGTAAAGTCTCCTGAAAATTTGTTTGGATTTCCATTTAATTTGTAGATTAATTTGGGAGAAGATCTGACATTTGTGTGATACTGGGTTTTCCCAACCATGAGCATAGTCTATTTCCCCACTTAGTTAGGTCTTCTTTTATGTTACTATATAATACTTTATGATGTTTTCATAAATGTCTTTCATATATTTCATGCTAGTTATATTCTTGGTTGTTTTGTAAATGGAATACTTTTTAAAATTACATTCTAATTGGTTGTCGCTAGTGTAGTAGGATACCATGGAGTTTTTAACATTGCTTAAGTAACATACTAGCTTGCTAAATTCTTTGTAGATT
>NW_021873568.1:0-776 GCF_006229205.1 Suricata suricatta | reverse complement strand
TCCCCAAAAGAATTCTATAAAGGCCAAGCTGAATAGAGACTTTATAAAAAATAAAGTTGAATTAATGAAAAAAAATTAAAGTTACATGTCTGGTATACCTAGACTTTTACTTGTCACACTACTATTCTACTAACCAAAAACTATGTCTTCTGAATTCTGAATGAAACTTATAATAAAATAAACATATTGTTGCCAGAGAATATGTTTCTGAATTGCAACACCATTCAAAAAGAGCAGAACCAAGATACTCCTGGCTTTGGGCATGGGATCTCCACATATCCAGAATGCTAATGCTGCTTCTTCTTAAGTTTGTCTCATTCTGGAAATGAACTCACTCAAAGGTTTGTAATACATTAATAGAGTATAAGTTATCTTTTATTGTTAAAAGAAAAAATACTTTTACCCCAAGTTTATTAAATACTCTTTCCAGAAAAGAATATTGTTATTGATATAATATTAATTTTTCCACTACAGCTATTTTATCCTATTTATTTTCTGATCGCAACTTTCCATGCTTTTAGCATATTATTGGTAGGACATGCCGTGTTAAAACACATACTCATATAAGCATATGGAATTTTTTAAATCACACTTTTAGCCTTAATGCTTCATGTCCTGTATCTAATCTTGATAAATTTAAGATATAACTTTAATTTTCCTCTAAAACATGTGACATTATTTGCAAAAAATTCAAAGTTAGATTTATTGTTATAAGAACTCATTAATTGAATTAATTTGAGCAGAACCCAATCATTTTAGGTCTATTTAATCATGAT
>NW_021873567.1:0-776 GCF_006229205.1 Suricata suricatta | reverse complement strand
CAAAGGCCCGGTCATAGGAAAGGGCTGGGTCTCTGATGTCATTTATGGACGGCTGCACCGCAACAGGGACAGAACGGACATGCCGTCGTCCACCCTCGTGACTGCGGGGCGCACCGGGGCTGCGGCGCGCTGCTCCCCAGCACCACAAGGCAGGGTCGGGCTGCACACCCCTCCCCGGGGAAAAAATCCAAACCCAAAACCTGGAGGACGGCTTCTACTGAATGTGCGCTGCTTTCACACCGTCAGAAAGCTGAACAGCTCTAAGTCAAACCACGGTAAGTCAGGAACCATCCGTATTTTCCCCCACTCTGTGGGCTCTTTTCCCTTTTTCATTCTTTCTTTGGTAACCTGTGCTTGGGTAGCATACCAGAAAACTGTCTCATCTGAGGTCAGATTTGTACCTTTGTTTCAAGTTTTATAATTTTATCTTAAGTTAGTGCTCTAATCCACTTTGAGTTCATTACAGGGTGTGAGACAAGACTCGAAATTCATCCTCTTGCCTGTGGAGAGCGAGCTGGCCCAGCACCATTTCATTTCCCCACTGAATGGCCTGGGCCCCATGCTGAAAACCAACTGGCCATAAACGCGTGGGTTTACTCCTGAACTCCCAGTTCTATTCTCCTGGGCTCTAGGTCTATCCTTAGGACAGTACCAGTTCTGACCAGTAGCTTTGCAGTGAGTTCTGAAACAGGAAAGCGTGAGCCCTCTAACAGTGTTCTTTTTCAATATATTTGGGGTGCCTCACATTTTCACGGGATTTTTAGGTTCAGCACGTC
>NW_021873566.1:0-776 GCF_006229205.1 Suricata suricatta | reverse complement strand
ACGGCATTCACACACATGACCATCCACCGTGCAAAGTGACGCGCATCTTCCACACAGCACAGGGGGCCGTGTGCTCCCCACCAAAGCCCTCCACACCTGTGATCCGTGTCTCAGCTTCTGGGAATCTGTCATGGAACAAGCCAGGCCCTGGACACAGCTTCCTGGACACAAGGAGGCCACTGGGGGGGCATTTACAGAACCAGAAAGTCCAGCCACTTAAAGCAACGGTCTACACTCGGGGAACACAACAGAACCAGCCCAGAAAGAGCCGTCTACAGAGCTGCAAACAGACTCCTGGGCAGTACTTAGAGCCGCCAGCAGCTGGAAGCAAACACTCCCGGCACAGAACGGTAAGCAGATTTATGGCCTACCCCCTCAACGGATTATACAACCATAAAAATTTGCATTTATGACGACAGGGTTATGACACATAAAAATGCTTTATAATAGAACGTTAAGTAAAAAGCCAGGGAGCAGAAGTGTATTCTATAGTGATAGTTACATTAATAAGAAAGAAATAGATGAGGCAGGTCACGGGCTGGGGGAGGGGGAGGGGGAGGGGTTGCATTAAAATGCCAGCCTAGATCGCCAGGGAGGCCCTGTGGGTGACGCTTTGGTCATTTCTCAGGTCGTCTGTGGTGCTGCTATCCTGCTTCCACAGTAAAAGTGAGTGTCTTGGGTTTTTCCCTTATTATTTTCTTTACTTTTTTTTTTTCCTCTTCTTTTTTTGGTGGTGGGGGTGGTTATGTTTAAATGAAGTTGCTTTTACAGCACCA
>NW_021873565.1:0-776 GCF_006229205.1 Suricata suricatta | reverse complement strand
AGGGGTGCCAACGTGGCTGAGGGGGTGCCGGGGGGGAGCTGCAGGAGTGCCAACGTGGCTACAGAGAGGGGGTGCCCGGGGAGGGGGCTGCAGGAGTGCCAGTGTGGCTAGATGGGGGGATGCCGAGTGGGGGGGCTGCAGGAGTGCCAATGAGGCTAGAGGGAGGGGCAGGTAGAGGGAGGTGGAGGGGGCAGGCAGAGGGAGGTAGTGGGGAGAGGTCCCGACCACATTCAGGAAGTTGCAATGCTATTTCATCAGGATAGTGGCATAATCCGGTTTAGATGTTTTTCTTTAATGTTTATTTATTTTGAGAGAGAGTGTGAGTGAGTGCAGGGGAGGGGCAGAGAGAAGGAGGAAAGGACCCCAAGCAGGCTCTGCACTGTCTGCGTGGAGCTGGACACGGGACTCGATCCCAGGAGCTGTGAGATCGTGGCCTGAGCTGAATCACGAGTCAACGCTTAACCGGCAGCACCACCCAGTGGCGTACGTCTGTGCCCCGATAATGGGCATTTTCTGAATTGAGGACAGACGAGCCAAGCTTCGGCCCCAGTTGCCATTTTGAACTGGAAACCTCCTTTAATCCCTCTTCGTTAGTTTTTTGCACAGCCTTCGGCAGAGCACGCTGATCTTTTATAACATTGCATTTTGAAATAATTTCAAATTTGTAGCAAAGTTGCAAGAACAGAGAACTCCACCGTATGTTGCCCTTGGACTTGTTAGCTCTCTGCAGCGCTGCGCCCTCTTCTCTCTGCATGCACCTGCTCTTAGGGTTTCCC
>NW_021873564.1:0-776 GCF_006229205.1 Suricata suricatta | reverse complement strand
CCCCCCTGCCCCCGTTTTGTTGCTCTGGTGGGAACACGGCAGGCTCGGCCACCCAGAGGAGACCAGGAGTCGCTGCCCAGGGTCTTTTGGGAGAGAGCCTTTCCTGTGTGAGCAGTAGACGTCTGCTGGTACCTTAGTTCAGAACCAGAAACGTACAAGCTCTTCGTGTTTCGTTCATGTTATAATGTGGGTTCGCCGAGCATCTAAGCTTGTAAGTTTGTGAAAACATGGCTCCCTTTATATGCGTCCTGCCCATTGGGTGCCCCTCGGGGGCAAGTCTGGAGTCCCGTCCCCTCCCCATCCCACAGGGAGACCCTCAGGGGCCTTATCTGTTACCTGTGTCTGGAGGTAAGAGGGATGGACAGACAGACCACGTCCCACGGAAGCCGTGGCCCCGCCTCATTTCGAAGCCATCCGACTCTCTCACATCCTTTCTCACTGGCTCACGGTTTCGTTTATTCTGCGTATCACAAGTGAGATGGAAATTCCTGTTGTTGCTGCAGATGATTGCTTTTTGGGGGTACTGTCTCGGGCCCATTTGGCAGCTTCCTACAGGCGTTCAGGTTGGCTTTCCTGCTACGTGGGTGGTGGGCGCAGCGCCGGGCACCTGCCTTCCCTGGTTGGCCTCTGCCTGTGCACAGAGTGCTGGAAACACCCCCTAGAAGCCGGGATGGGCACGGGCAGGATGGTGACGCCCAGTGTGACACCTGCCGTCACCGGAGAGAGGCAGGCGCAGCCTCCCCAGGAAGGCACTGGGGCAGCCTGACCTCTGGTGA
>NW_021873563.1:0-776 GCF_006229205.1 Suricata suricatta | reverse complement strand
GGACTCGAACCCACGAATGTGAGATCTGACCTGAGCCGAAGTCGGAGGCTTAACCGACTGAGCCACCCAGGCGCCCCCAAATCATTCTTAAAAACAGGAAAAATGTTGTAAATAAAAACAAGTTCCTAAATTATATACACAATATGATCCAATTATGTAAATACATATGAATTCTCATTGGGATAAGATTTTAACATAAAGCAAGACACTAAGTATGATCTCTGTTGTACAATTATGATGATTTTTATTTATACTCTTCTTTTTTTGCAAATTTCCTACGGTCAGTTTGTGCTACTGTTATTATTCAGAAAAGATTTAGGAAAAATACACAAAAGCTTTTTACTCTAACTAGTGATTAAAGAAATATAAATTATAGCAGCATCAACTTATCATTTTTCCCTATTAAATTAGCAGTGGATGTGCAGTGAATAAAGGTGGTGTGGTGAGACAGAATTCTAAGTGGAAATATACGGAGTGACCATGGCTCAAGAGAAAGCCATAAGGCATGGCTTTTTTCAGGAATTCATCTTAAGGGCAGGATCTGAAATTTGAACTTAGGATCGTTAGCAAAGATTCATTTTACCAAGATGTTCAATAGATAAATTAGAGTACAACACTGAAAACAGCCCAGACACTCAGCAGTGGTGGGACAGTTAAATGAGATTCAGTCATAAAATGATCTATTAAGTAGTTATTTGAAAGTTATTCTGACAGTGTTTTTCATGGCATGTGAAATTTTCATGCCATTGCACTAGGTAAAAATTTCTGCAAGACTG
>NW_021873562.1:0-776 GCF_006229205.1 Suricata suricatta | reverse complement strand
TTCCATTAAAATTCCATGGAGAATGCAATGTATTTTTATTATTATATCAGCAAAAACTCTTTGAACTAGGTATGTGAAGGATGAATCACTCTAGATAAGAAAGTGTACTCTTACAGTGATATTTTTGAGTGTCTCAGAAGTCTGTCAAAGGTGTACTTGGGGAATCAGTATTTATATTTGCACTTCTGTATACACATTCTCTCATCTCCCATAAAATATTGATTAAGCATTTATATTTAGTGAGTAAAATAATACGTAATTCTAACACATAGTATCGATTTTAAAAAAGATCATAATTTACATGCGAGCGTGTATGGTCAGTCATTAGGCAGTCAATGACATTTTTCTAAATATAGTGCAACAAATATATTAGTGATTGCTCAGCTATTCTACTTAGCAATCTCTCCTCCCTGTTTTCTCTGAGAACACCTATGTCTCATAATTCTAAAATAGCTATGATTTTATGCTCTACTTGGTATTTGAGCATTTGATCAATACTAAGGATATTTCAGAGCACATGGGAAGGGAAAAATGGTAAAAACATGCACAGAAAAGTCTTTCCAGCAGAAAAGTGGACAGTGAAGATAAAGAGCCAGAGGAGAATGAACAATGGCAGAGAGTATTTTTTTTTTTTTGACACTCAAACATGTGCGGTGAGTTTTATTTTTTTTCCTCCATAATATTTTATTGTCAAATTGTTTTCCATACAACACCCTGAATGTGAGACAGGAAACCATCAAAACCCTCGAGGAGAAAGTAGGGAAAAACCTCCTAGA
>NW_021873561.1:0-776 GCF_006229205.1 Suricata suricatta | reverse complement strand
CTAATAAACTACATGGGACAATGTAATATGATATAACATACCTAGAAAAGAAGTTGGCACTATCTAATATGTTTGAAGATATGCACAACACTTATAAATTCTAATCTTGGGAGTATGTCTTAAAGAAGTCCAGGCTGTTAATAAGTTCCAGGAGACTTGTTCAAGAATATCAATGGCCATATATTAACAGACACCTGGGAAGAATATTATCATCCATTAAAAAAAAAGGATTAAGTCTATCCTATATTCATCATCTAGAGTATATGACACAACATTGAAGCTGAGTACATTAGAGCTATATACAACATGAACAGATCTTAAAAACTTGGTTATTATTGAGAAAGACAAGTCACAGGAGTATACAGACAGCATAATTTCATCATAAACATATAAAATGTAACTATACATTAGAATTAAAAATGTAAAATTACAACAAAAAAACAAGGAAATTATAAACACAAAATTCAAGATATTGGTTTTTATCCAGTTGGGGAAAAAAGAAGATGGATGGACCAGGCAAGGAACATAGGAGATGTGAAAACAATGATATTATTTTATGTCTTAGCTTGATATTAATTAAATTATTAACTTTATACTCCTTATAGTTGAAAGTTTTTTATACTTCCAAATATTTTTGTTTATTAAAAATTTTTTAATGTTAATTTAATTTTGAGAGAGAGAGGAGAGACAGAGCAGTAAGAGAGGGAGACACAAAATCTGAAGTAGGCTCAAGGTTCTGCACAGAGCCAGATGCGGGGCTTGAACCCACAAACCAT
>NW_021873560.1:0-776 GCF_006229205.1 Suricata suricatta | reverse complement strand
ACTTTCATGGTATGGAGGCAAGAAAATAAAGACCTAAGGCTGATTTAGATGTTGATTCTTTCTAAGATTAGTAAAAGGCTGAATTGAAGAAATAGACATTGTGAGTCCTAAAGATGGTGAGTTACTATGGACTTAATATTTGCATATTCAGCAAATATTTGAGCACCTACTCTGTGCAGGCACTTTGCTTGTTGCTTGTCAGTTTTATCATAGGCAAGACTAGAAGGCAGTCATTAATCCATGGACAACACATAAAATTCTAATTGTGTGAACTGCTGTAAAGGAATAGTGTGAGAGAGAACTAGTCAGAGGATCAGAGAAGGTTTACATGAGGAAATATACTTTGAACTGAGATCTAAAGGGTAAGATTTTTTGCCAGAGAGCTTTCAAGCCTGGAGAATAACAGGTTCACTGGCCGAGGAGTAAAGAGAACATAATTGCTTGAAGCCAAGGCTGCTGACCTCAAAGACCAAGAAGGTGGCACAGACCCGGGAAGGTCTGGCAGGCCATGTTTAGAAAAGATCAGCTAGCATCATTGTGGTAAAGACATTATAGGGACTGTTGAGAGTTGCCCAGGTGAGAGATGATGGAGCTTGGAATACAATGGTGGTGGTAGAAGTAGGATGCAAAGGGCAGGCTAAGATAAATTGCAGTTTCTGGGTGATGGGTTACATTTTTGGGGGGAGTGAGAGGTGTCAAAGATGGCTCCTGAGTTCTGGAGTGGTGCTATGCCATTCACTAGAATGATTAACAAAGGAGACAAAATTTTATAGGCG
>NW_021873559.1:0-1598 GCF_006229205.1 Suricata suricatta | reverse complement strand
AGGGAATATAATACACAATTAAACTATATGGTCTGTTAAAGGTGACAATAGGTGCCATAGGGAAAACAAAATAGGATTGGGGGCATGAAGGAAGCTTTTAGGTAGGGAGGTGGTGTGCTATTTGAGTAGGGTAGAAACTGACTTTGGAGCACAGGTTCAAAAAGATGAAGGGCAGAGCCACATGGAAAGCATGTCTGGAGAGGGACTAGCATGTGCAAAAGCCCTAAGGTAAAAGCATAGCTGGCATGTTCCCTCTGCAGCAGAAAGGCCAGAGCAGCTTAGCGGACTGGATATGGAGAGAATAGTAGGAGGTGTGGACGGGCAACCCTCTAGAAGCTTCCCTAGTGTAATCCAAAACCAACCCCTACACTGAGGGTGGAGAAAGACCCCCAAAAGAAGTCGGCCACTCCATATTGGTAGATGAGAGTTTAAACAAGCAAAGGGAACTCACATAAGATATGTGTCTTGGGCAGCAGCAAGACAGATGGGATCCCTGCACCAGTCTGCCAAATTTTAAGCTTATACGGAGGCCTTAACTGGGTTCAGTCATGTATACCATGCAGGTGCTCTCAACACTATATCCCTATGTCATGTCTTCATTCTTGGAACAGCCTTTAAAAGTGGAAACATCAAGCAGAACCCATACTCCAAGGACAGGGAAGGGGTGCAGACTCCTGAATGCCCAGCTCCAGCTCACAGGTTAACTGGCTAACACGTCCTTCCAGTGACCCCCAACAGGAGGTGAGAGCAGAAGGATAACAAGTGGGGAAGATCGGAGCCTTGTGGGGCATAACGAAGACTTTGACTTATATTCTGAAACTGTGTTAATAATGGTGAATACAAAGAATAAAGAAAAAATGGTGTCAAGAAGCTATTGTATGTTTCATGCTGTGCTAAGGGCTTCAAGTCATAAAGATACCAGTATACAGACCTGTGAGTGCAAAAACCACGCAAACAGAGGTATGGATTTCCTTGTTTTCCCTTCCTCATAGGACTTCTAAAATTTTGTACTCAAGTGCTATTTACATATGATCTTCATATATGAACTTGACATAAGCAGAGCCATTCTGGTGAGTAGTGGGCTGAACCCTACATATAATATCAATAGACTATAATACATCTCCTATTTTTGTACATTATCAATAAAATGATAATAGCAACAACAGTAACAACAAACATTGAACTAAAGAATGATGGTGGGTAATTAAGTGTTAGTTATGTGAAATGATAAGTGTGAAACACTTTAGAGAAGTGAAGGAAGGGATAAACTTTGACTAGAGTCACAGAGAAGGCACTCAAGAAGAGGTAGAATTTTTCATGGAGTCCCCAGATGATGAATCTGCCACGGAGGGACTATCAGATAGGGAGATACCCGTCAGCAATGGCTAAGTGGGCTATGTCACCTCCAAGAACCCACATTGAATGAGAATGGTCTGGGTAGGACAGAGCAAGGGCTTGGGAGAACCACACAAACAGGGGCAGTGGATGGATGTTCAGTCTGCACTTGGAGTTAGAAGGATAGAAGGGGAATGGCTCCCTTCGGTACTGAAGACTAATTTGGTGGCAACTGACAGAAACCAACCCAGCTTAAGCCAAAA
>NW_021873558.1:0-776 GCF_006229205.1 Suricata suricatta | reverse complement strand
AGAGGTAGATGCCTAGAAACAGGAAGAATAAGACTGTCTGTAGCTCAGCTTATCTGTGAAGCCGTTCAGTACAAACACAGTGAATTCTGTGTCATTCCTCATGCTGAAATCTCATGGAACAAAGTTAAAGATATTAATACAATTGGAATTCATATTAATATGATAAAAGTGACCATTTGTGTGACTCACAGAAAGTGACCTCTGTCCTCATATTTATTTCTTGGCAATGCATAACTTCCTGTGAGACAGTGACAAGATGGGGATCAGAGGTTGATGCCACTCACTGCAGAATTCAATGGAAGATTTGAGTTTTACTCACTGGGTCAATTTATGCCATTTCTAACACCAAAGTCAAATGAGTATATACAACTGAATTCTATTAGCTGTTTTCCTATTAAATCACATTAAAGTAGGAAGTGCACAGCTAAATAGGTTTTTCTTATAACACAAAAACCCAAGATAGTATATCAATGAACACATTAGAATTCACATCAGAATTCTAAACCTCTCAGAAATTATGTAAAAGTATTTGCTATAATTTAGTCACCTATAGAATTATGCCTTTTTAAATATTTTTCTCAAAACTTTGGAACAAATATTGAAAAAAATGTGTTAATAAAATTAAATATTTAAATTAATTCAAAATATAGAATATGCTAAATTAGGTTAGTTTGACAGAGTAACAGCCAATTGGAAGGTCATATTTTAGAGGTTTATCTCTAAACTTTTGCTAACTGCATTAAGTTATTTTGAACAGAACTAACCAAGACTGTTTT
>NW_021873557.1:0-776 GCF_006229205.1 Suricata suricatta | reverse complement strand
GCACCTAAAACATTACGTCCTGTGGAAAGCCTACACTTAGACCTGCCCAGTCTGTCTCTCCTCTCCGTCTTCTATCCCTGTAAGTCTCTACTTGTACCTATAAGTCTTCTATTACCTGTAAGTCTCTATTATGTCCCTTACCTTCTTGACTATGTATATATTTATCTCTTCTAGAGATATTAAGTTAGACTCCTTACCGAGTATATTTCCTGATGATATAACATGGTTTTCAATATGCGTTTGGTAAATGAATAAACACAATGAATGAAAATTGCTTTTGCTTTGTAATATTTATCATAATTGAAAATAATTAAATCTTTTTTGGCATAATTCTTTTTTTAATGAATGCCTTCCCCATTAGATAGCAAACTTCACGGTCAGAGACCTTGACAATGTTGTTTACCATTGTATCCTCAGGCTCTGGCATAGAGTGGCTCATTAATAAATATTTATTGAATAAATTAATATTATAAATTAGTAATATCATATGAATATTATGATGAGGCCATATAAAATATTCATATGAAAGGTTTGCATAGAGAAATTACTGTACAAATGATCAACAGATATTTCAGGGAAAAAAATATCATTTTATGATGTTTTGAGAACTTAAACTCCTTCTTTTAAAAACTCATCAAGAGGCTGTGACCATAGAAGATGTCCTTCAGCAATGTAATATCTTTATTTTGCTCTAAGTCAAAATATGATGGGAAACCTACCCATAAAACATTTATATGGTGCATATAAATAGGCTGTTAGCAATAGAAACAGGTTTC
>NW_021873556.1:0-776 GCF_006229205.1 Suricata suricatta | reverse complement strand
TCCCCTCCTGCCCCGGGGCCCACCAGCCAGCCAAATGGGGCGTTTAATTGAAAAGAGAAGCTGGCGCTCTGCCCGGAAATCCTGAAGACAGGCCCCAGAGCAGACCTGGTTTTAGAACCGCACCACACCCCTTCACCGTATACTTGTCTCTAATACCTGCAGGGGCTCTGGGACCACCTGAGAACCACACCACCAGCCCGGTGCGCACTCCAGGCCCCGGGCCGGGGTGCCGTGGTGGTGGGGTCCGACCGCTTTGCTCAGATGTGGGAGCTGAGGCAGCTCAGCGCCGGAGAGAGAAGTCAGCTCAGGTCAGGTCAGGTGCAGAGGTAACCGAGGTCTTCTCTGAGGACCACAGAGGTGCTTGCTTTCCATCCGGCCCCCAGATTCCGAGGCGTCCTTCGGGACATCGTCCAGAATTCCGGCTGCGCGGTTCCTCAGGCCCAGAACGCGGCGGTGACCGGTGTGCGGCGGGATGGGAGCGAATGGGGGAATGATGGTTCACGGGGAGACTCACTCTCAGAAGCCCCACAGGCTGATCTGCCCAGTGCAGGGCTCTGTCCCTGCAGTGAGAAATCGGGGTCTGTCAGGGCTGGCGAAGGACTGCGGAATGCAGCCAGGGCCGTGCGTGTGCAAGACGGACTGAGGACAAGGGGAGGCCTGGGGTGCGAGGGGTGGCCGGTGCGGGCCCTGGGCCCCAGGTGGTTACGGGGCCAATGGAAGTCATACAACTTGGTGACTGTAGGGAAGTGGTCAGACCTCCATCTGCCCTGGTCTCT
>NW_021873555.1:0-776 GCF_006229205.1 Suricata suricatta | reverse complement strand
TGAATTCAGAGGTCTTAACTGTTATCTTCTAATTCAGCTATTAAGATAATATGGTTTGACATCAGATATGCTCTATGAATGTGAGGTACCAGCACACATGTGCACACTAAGTGTTTATGTGTGTAAGGTACAATTCTCGATATTTAAATTTTTTAAAATTTTTTAGTGCTTCTCCTTTGAAGCTGGCAGCTTGTACATTTTTATCTGAAGGTTTGAATCTGCATCATGCTTTGAAGGAACAAATGGCCTCCATGTGGTGTTTGGCTTTCCCTTGCCTGTCTCTATTACCCTGTATCAATATTAAATTCAATCTGACAAAGTTTTTTACTTAAGCATATGCACCTGATCCTTTCCATTGGTCCTATGCTAACACATGTCTCCATTTAGGGATATGTACAGTGACAGCCATTTGTAAAAAGAGGGTAATGTCATTCAAGGGGGAAAAAAGTAAACTTCCACATTAGAATAAGATGGCAATTCCACATTTGTGGGGATGGAGCAATGGGAAGATTATTCCACTTTTGTATGTGTGTTAATTTTGAAAGCAACATAAACAAAAAGGTGCTCAGCTCCCAAAGTGGTACTCAGCCATAAATTTTAAAAGTATTTTGCAATACATGAAGGGAATGCCTTCTCTTACAAGTAAGTAGCTCTGGGGCATTCACCATTTCTTACCCAATGTAATTTTTTGAGCAGTTGCCTGTATTGATGACTTGGTTATATAAATTAAGCAGGCTCTAAGTGAAACAGAGGATATGTGCTGTGAAAAGTAATGA
>NW_021873554.1:0-776 GCF_006229205.1 Suricata suricatta | reverse complement strand
AATGCTCTAGGAATTTGGATATGAAAACAACAACAGCTCTAGTTGGGTGGATGAAAAACTCCTCTTCAAGAAGAGCTTGAAACTGTGCTTTTAGAGAAAGGTTGGATTTTGGGAGGTGGGCATGTGGTAAGGAGACTTTTCTCCTGGCAGGTAGTAATTGCATCTTTTTTTCATGATGCAACACACCAGTGACAATAGACCTCTTTGTTAAGAGAACTTGGGTCCTGCAGTCTCCCATGATGTTGTGTATCTTGAACACTCATGCCCTCCCAGCCACAAGCTCACATGGAGAATAATTGTTCTCTGAGGGTTGGAGAGAAACCAGGGCATGAGGATAGGGAGACTCAAGGTGTGAAGAGCCTGGCTTCTTTACTGGAGAGCAGAAATTATGTTTGGAAAATCTCATATGGGTTCAGTGTTAGCCAGGTTGAAAAGGCCAAGGGCAATCAAACTTTGGATTACATATTAAAAATTTAGAATTTTATTTGGGAGCAAGAGCACTATTATTAAAGACTACAAAAATAAACTTGAATGGAAAGAGAGAATGTCCAACTGGCTAAATAGCTACTGTATGTGTGGGAATTCGTACAGGTCTAACCACGAACAGAGATTATGGTGGACAGAATAACAGCTCCCCAGAGTGCTTCTGTCCTTGTCCCCAGAGCCTGTTACCTTATGAGGCAGAAGAGATTTTTTTCGGGTGTGATTAAGTTATTGATTTTGAGATGAGATCATCCTGGTTGATTCGATGTAATCACAAAATTCTTATAAAGGTA
>NW_021873553.1:0-776 GCF_006229205.1 Suricata suricatta | reverse complement strand
GTGCTGACAGCTAGCTCAGAGCCTGGAGCCTGCTTCTGATTCTGTGTCTCCCTCTCTCTCTCACCCTCCCCTCCTCACACTGTCTCTCTCTGTCTCTCAAAAATAAATAAAAAACATTTAAAAAATTTAAAGTTACATCAGACAATTACTATTCAACTTTAGATGTAAATACAAAATGCATTGCCTGAAAACTTTCCTTCCAACTTGAAAAAGTGGTGTTTAAATTTTTCCTTAGGTTGTGTAATCAGAATATCTTTATTGAGAGGCACCCTCTGGGTTTTGGGTTTTGAACTGTGTAATTGGGTCAGTCTTCGGGGACTGAAGCTAGGGCTAGGAGAAATTGTCTCAATTAGAATGTTTGGAAACAAGGCATTGCCTGAAAAATTTCCTCGCAGCTTGAAAAAGTAGTGTTTAAATTTTTCCTTAGGTTGTGTAATCAGAGTATCTTTATTGAGAGGTGCCCTCTGGGTTTTGAGTTTTGAGCTGTGTAATTGGGTCAGTCTTTGGGGACTGAGGCTAGGGCTAGGACAAATTGTCTCAATTAGAATGTTTGGGACTAGGTGTTGTCATGGCAGCTGATAGTACTGTAATCAACAGTGTATGAAGCTTATTTTCTATTGCTGCTAACTTTGAAAAAATAAAGTTACTGTACAATTACTACATTGGCATGAGAAATATTTTTGGATTGTAAGATCCATTTTTTAAATCATTTGGAAAGAAATGCTTTTACCCTTGTTATCTGTATGCTGCCTCTCTCATATATATATATATATATA
>NW_021873552.1:0-776 GCF_006229205.1 Suricata suricatta | reverse complement strand
TCTCCTCCAGAAGTGATACATAAACCTTGTCAATAACATCTTGTACGAAAACCAGAACACACATTACTTGTCAGTACTTGGTCTTCTTGCACAAAGATAACTCAGAGTGTTGTGTCCCATGGACGTGAGGCTAAGGCATATGGAGCCAGTTGGTGACCATCCATGGACACAATGCCCTGTGGGCCCGCCCTCAGCAGTAAGACTATAAAATGTGCAGTGTGATGAGAGTTCTTTGAGAAGGTTTAGGTCATGCAATATCAGCGGGACACATCTCCTGTAGAAATTCGCACTGATCTCTCTTTTGCACTCTCTCTCTCTCTCCCCAATAATAAATAAGTAAGTAAAACTCATTTTGTTCAAGAAGCAAAAATTGCTTGAGTAAATGGTCTCCTGCCGTACAATTTACAACCTTTCCCCACCCCGAGAAAATGGCACCTAAAATCCAAAATATACACTGTCACATTGTCATGCCTGAATGCACTTGAAAATGATGAAAACCAAGAAATCAACATTTGTACCCCAGGCAGAGACAGGAAAGCTCACCGTAGACAAAGAGGATGAGTGTTCTTCTGTCCTTTTCTGTTGCTCCTCCTCTTCCTTTGGCCCTCCTAGGAAAACATGGAGTAACTGTCAGTCCATTGTTAGTGCTGCTCCTGAAGTACCAAGCAATCACTGTTGATATGGATATGGGGCAAGACTGTATGGTACCGACTGAGTCATAAGCATGGACTGAGCTGCTGCTGGGTCATCATTCTTGGAGGAAAGCAAACAAGAGG
>NW_021873551.1:0-776 GCF_006229205.1 Suricata suricatta | reverse complement strand
CACTCCTTCATCATTCTACACCAGTTTTCAAGAATAACTAACTCAGTTAAAGAAGATCAAGGTGAATGGGAAAATCGCCCCCCCCCCCCGTCTTCGTTCAAAGAATCGAGTATAATCGCACGTACAAGTTTCTTTTGCCAACACATATCTTCAAACCTCATTACCTCCGTGATACTGGACGGTAACCTTCACGAAAACGCACGCCGGGCTTCTTTGTACGGAGTTCCGTGGGAAGCACCTGCAATTTGGCCTGCGAACAGGCTTTTTCAGACCCAACGTGGCGAAAGAGCACAAGCTCTGGAGGCTGGGGCAATGTCGCCCACGGTCGTCTCAGAGAACGGGGCGTATTCAACTCAGAGGTGACTTGCCCTCATTTGTTGCCCATCCTTATGAAGTCCCTGATACCGGAGGTGGACTGAAGGGTCCCTTGCGCACCGTGAAATTGCTCAGATTTGAGTGGAGAGCAACCGTTGACCTTGCGGCACCTGCTTTCCAACACCACTTACTGAATGTAAGACCATCTCAGCCGAAAGGGTAGTTCCACGGGGGGGTGGGGTGGGGGGGGATTCTTTCCCAGAATCGAGAATGCCAAATGCACGTCATAGTCCTTCCAGGCCTGTGTTTCCGAACATTATTAACTTTGGTATCCTGGAGGTGAACGGAATGAAAACCTGGGCCGGTTCGTTCTCTCTCCGAGTTCAGGCTCAAGCCCTGGCGCACTTGGTCGGCGCACCTGCTTTCAAACACAACTAAGCGGAAAGCAATGATCTCCGTGG
>NW_021873550.1:0-776 GCF_006229205.1 Suricata suricatta | reverse complement strand
GAATGAAGCAGATGACACAAGGGAGGGCCAAAGATCAACGGAGAAAACCCAACCTTAAAATGTGGTCTGGGAAGCTCTGCTTGAATGGAAGGATTCTGGAAGGTTCGGTTTATTTTTGCTGATGGTCATGGAAGGACTTGCTATCTCACTCTTCCCATTCCACAATCCTCTGAGGCTTACCCTCTGTGCCAGTGTCTTCCATGGCATTCATAGTGACATCCCAAAACCTCCCAAAAGCCAGTGAGGGTCTTTGTGATTTGACATGCTTTTGGTGACGTGTGAAAATCTGTACACAGAAAGAGATTCTCAGTGGATAATGACCCCTGTCCCAATTAGGGCTCCCCACAGAGGCTTCCCCATGGACCAGACCCCGTAGTCTGTGCTCTGAAAAGGACTGGAAACCACAGCATTTACATTGGCCTCACAGTGGAATAATTGGGTAACTTCATTAAGACCTAATTGATGCTGGGCCCCATCAAGGTCTAAGTGCCATAATTTTGGGGTTGAGACACTAGAGATGGTAGTTCAAAAAACTGCATGGGGATCCCAATATGAACTCAAAGCTAAGAATGACATTTTCAACCTTGCTTGTCAAAATTTCATGTATACACAAATGAGATTCCCATTAAAAACAGATTCTGGGGCCCATACTCAGATATCATGACTCCTGAGGTCTACATGAAGGTCATTATTTTGTACTTTTAACCAGCATTGAGCTTGCTGTCCCCAGACTTCATCTCCAGTAGCACCAAGCTAGAGAAAGCAGAAGAGCACCC
>NW_021873549.1:0-776 GCF_006229205.1 Suricata suricatta | reverse complement strand
ACCTTCTTTTTGTTCTGACTTTTATATTATACCAGTATCCTAGATAGTGGCCTTTTCTGACTTCTGGTTACCCAACACATGGGACAGGCAGTATATGAGTTGCTGTGCCATTTGTAGAAGATTTCTATTCTTTGTTATATCATAATATGTGTGTCAATATATACATTCTCAACAATATGTAAATGTATGAAAAAGGAAACATGCACTTTCCTGTCTAAACTTATATCGGATGTGTGTTGTTATTTGTTGAAGATAGCCCTATCTCAAGGGCTATTTACACATTATTTTTTCAACAAAGTGACAAGTTTGACATAACATTCCTCTTAAGAAAACACTATTAAAAAAATAAGCATAGGGGCACCTGGGAGGCTCAGTCAGTTAAGCATTTGACTCTTGGTTTCTTCTTAGGTCATGGTCACATGGTGCGTGGGATTGAGCCTGATATCAGGCTCTGCACTGACAATGCTGTGATCCTGCCTGGGATTCTTTCACTCTGGCAGCCCCTGCCCCTCCCCAGCCTATGCACATAGGCACGACCTCTCTTTTTCTCTCAAAAACAAGTAAATGAGCTTTATTTAAAAAAAAAGCATAATTACCTATGAGATATAGTAGTGTTTATATTTTACAAAAGATTATTTTACCTGAAAATGGTAGAGCATATGAAAATGTGTGTCTTTACAAGACATATAAAAGATTTAACCGAGTACTTTCAGTCACAAAGTAGTGTGTGGCCTATTTTCTCTGATGACCTCTAGATGCTAAGCATGATACTTGGC
>NW_021873548.1:0-1598 GCF_006229205.1 Suricata suricatta | reverse complement strand
TTCCTAACTGGTGGTGATAACAGACTAACAGTATTTAAGTTCTAAACATATTTCACAATTATTATAATGCTTATTCAATATTTCAAAGATGAAAACATCTAGGAATAAAATTTCCAGGGGCGGGTGGCTCATTCAATTAAGTGTCTGGCTTCAGATAAGTGTCTGGCTTCAGCTCAGGTCACGATCTCAGTTTGAGAGTTTGAGTCCCATATCAGGCTCTGTGCTGAGAGTGCGGAGCCTGGATAGAGCCTTCTTCTGATTCTGTGTCTTCCTCTCTCTTTACCCCTCACCTGCTCACCCTCTGTTTCTCTCTCTCTCTCTCAAAAATAAGTAACCATTAAAAAATTTTTTAAGAAACTTCCAGATAACCAAAAAATATATATATATTTTTTTTGCTTTTGTCAAGACATGTTCATTGAAAGAAAATTATTCAAATAATATAAGTCCAATCATATTTTCAATAGCACCTAATATCCCGCCATCTAGACATAATCAGTAACAATTTGCTGAACATCCTTCTAGATACTTATGCATGTGTGTACACATACATTTTAAAATAATACATAAAATTACTATATATACAACACATAAATGCTTATTCTATAAATGCTCTTTACACCCTTGCTTTTTAAGTAAACTAGATTGAGCCACAACTCCCTAAAGGAAAATACACCCATCTTAAGTGTAATACTAGAAAAGTTTTGACAAATTTAGTGTAACCACTAACCCCTTAAAATTCTATCACTGCAAAAAATCCCCTCTTGCCCCTCTACAGTCAGACCCTAAGCAATTACTAATCTCCTTTATTATAGATTAATTTTGCTGGCTCGAAGATGAATGAAATTATACAGTATGTATTCTTGTATGCCTGGCCCCTTTTGCTCAGCAGAATGTTTTCCAATTTCATGCCGTGACATTATCAGTAGCTCCCTTCTTACTGTGAAATAGTGTTCCGTTGTATAATGGTTGATAGACATTTGGGCTAATTTCCAGTTTTGATCTTTGAACATTGTCATTACATCATTTGTGACATAACCTTTTATTTTATAACCAGGGGTAGAACTGTGGGTGATCTCACAAGTGTATGTTTAAGTTAACAGGAAACTGCGACATTGTCTTCCAAAGTGCCTGTATCACTAAACACTCCCACTAACAATTTATTTACGTTCTGGTTGCTCTAAGTCTTCACCAAGCCTTGATATCATCAATCTCTTCAATTTTAACCATTCTTGTAAAAAAAAAAAAAAGAGTTGTTTATAATTTTGATTTGCACCTCCCAACATGACTGAAAAATACATTGAGATTTTTTAAATGTGCCTGTTGTGAATTCAAATACTGGCTTCTGTGAAGTGTCTGTCCAAATCTTTTACCAATTTTATAATTTGAGTTGTCTGCCTTTTTAATAATTTGTAGAGGTTCTTTATACACACTGGATAACAATCCTTTGTCATACGAATTGCAAATATTTGTTCCCATTCTGTAGCAGATCTTATATTTTTCTTAGCAGTGTCTTTTAAAGTGCTAAGCTCTTTTTTTTTTAATTTTTTTCTTTTTTTTTCTTTTCTTTTTCATAATATTTTATTGTCAAATTGTTTTCC
>NW_021873547.1:0-6281 GCF_006229205.1 Suricata suricatta | reverse complement strand
CACTCAGGCACCCCGGATATTTACTGTTTTAATCTTCACGACAGTTGGAATTTTTTAAATGGAAATCAAGGAGCTGAATGAGTATGCACAAGAAACACTGACTTTAATGAGAACGTATGAAATGTAGGCACCAAAACATGCAGTTCTCTCTTCCCATATACCTGCTTATGGGGTTCAGTAAAAGTGAGCAGCTCCCACTGAGACTGGAAATAAGGAGCCAAACCAAATTTTCAGTTCCTTCAATCTGTTCATGGAGGGGCAGTCCAGAGTGGGGAGGGACCTGGAAAGACTTCTGAAGAAGGTGCATCTGAATGGTGCTGTGCAGGGAGAGGGTTTTAGGCTTCTGAATTCTCTACCGTATGGTGTTTTGCCAGGTCCATTCCTGACTGCGTGCAGGGGACAGGAGCAGGCTGCTCTAAAATGTGCCCCTTTGCCACGTTGATTATTTTGAAGGAAAAGCTACTTAAGAAACAGCCGATGTAGTAGGAACACTCTGCCCACCAGCTGTCCTCCAAAAGCAGGAAATCAATCTTCCATGTAAAAGACCCCTATCCTGCACAGAGAGTTAAAGAGATAGTCTTCCCACCACAGACAGGGAATTTAGAGCTGAGCAGTCTTCAAAAACAAGCCTTGTTACTGTTCAATAGTTTGCTACCAACCACTAACCAAATTCCATCTAGAATTTCATACTAATTGAATTCCCAACAGAAGTTCCCTTTCTGCTGTGAAAGACTCACAGATGTAATGTCTCTTTCTCTACAAAGCAGAAAAACTATCTGCATTGGTTCTTTCTATAGGTCTCAATATCATAATTTGGTTTTGGGGTGCATGTATTTCTCTGGGATTTTTTTCTCCTGTATTCTGTCTCTGTCAATTTGATTCTTATGCCAGCTAAAATAATCTTGAAAAATAAAGGAACATTAATTCGCCCCAATGATTTTCCCATAGTATCCTAAACCACCTATGCGCAGTGTTGAACATCTGTACATGCCTACCTTACAATAAGCAATCTATTTGCATACATAATGATTCTTTTTGATCTGGGTTAAGCATATTCCAAATTTGAGGTTCCTTTTGTAACACCTTATTGCAGTGATGAGGGCAATATCACACTTTCAGATACTGTGATACAGTGTTGGTAAAAGTGGTCATTTTTAATGATATTCCTGGTTGTCCACTTGGGCTTCTCACAGAAGAAGTGAGTGCCAACACTAAGTGAGTTGCTTAGAGTGCCACGTGACACATCTCTGGTCAGTGAGATGGAGGAGACTCGCGTGTGGAGGACGACGGACCTGAATGCAAAGGAAATAACTTCCTTTCAGAATCACTAGGTACTCTCAGATTTTATCATACACCTTCTTCATCATGAAACAGGGTTTGAGGGGCACCTGGGCGGCTCAGTTGGCTAAGCAGCCGACTTTGGCTCAGGTCGGGATCTTGAACTTCGTGGGTTTGAGCCCTGCATTGGGCTCTGTGCTGACAGCTCAGAGCCTGAAGCCTGCTTCAGATTCTAGGTCTCCCTCTCTTTCTGATCCTCCCCGGCTCACACTCTGTGTCTCTCTCTCTCAAAAACAATCATTAAAAAAAATGTTTATGAAACAAAGTTTGATGCCCAGTGGCAGAATCACCATAATGGGGTCCTGAGAGAAACGAGATGAGCACAATACCTGCATATGGATAATGTCACAGCAAAAATGAGGAGAAAGAGGCTACCTCCCATGATGCCTCAGTCATTTTATCAGACATGGGCTTTCTTCTTATTCCTTGTGTTCATAATAGAAAATATGTATCTTATTTTTAGAAATATTACTCTTTTCTTGGGATAGCTGAAAATAAATAAAAGCTACACAATAAAACATTATTATATTTCCATTGTATTCTTGTCAAATATGAGTAACCTGCTACCCAACTTGATGGGACAGGTTTTCACAGCAGATAAAAATCCTAATTATACACACACACACACACACACACACCAAAAAATGGGTGTAAGTACAGTAAGAGCTATGAAAAACCATGGGAATTTTTGGCTTAAAAACTGGGTAGACTGTTTGAAGCAGAAGTGTTCACCGCACCTGCCTGCTGACATGTGTCCCCACTATGGGGAGAGGGGTAACAGAGAGCCTAGAGCTCATGACTACCCTCATCACAGGCTAAGTGGTAATGAAGGAACTATCTGCCAGCTATGAGTCAGCATCCCTGCAAGATCATCCATGTACAGTGGACCCAACTTACATTGGGCTTAGACACCTGGTATACCAGCACTTTGTGGACCTACAGCACATGCCTTGCTGATCCTGCCTATTATAGCTCCCAGGAGGATCCTTCAGTTCCCAATCCGACTCTGCCACATGACATTGTAAAGTGATGGCCAAAGAGCTAACAGCATCCAAAACTGCCTGAGAAACATTAGTCATCTCTGTCATCCAGCAGCAACTGCTAGTAAGGGATATGCAGGAAATCAGTAAATTATGAAGAAAATTAGCAGTTCCCTGATCTCTGGAACTCACCATATTGCCCAAGTCCCCAACTCTGTTACATTTACTCCAGGTAACACCATCAGGAGCTGCCTCGAACTTTGGACTGACTACAAGTTCTCTCCAATCGCCTCCCACATTTCAAATATTTCTATACATGTGCTTTTAATAGGTCTTATATTTCTCTCTAAAGAGTGGTCCATCATCATTCTTCATCCACGTTCAATCCCTGTGAGTACTAAATGTTTGAATTAGTACCGTGTTCCATTGTCTTGAATCACTCTATTCTCAGTTAAGAGGTCAGTCGGAACACTCTAATCATAACACAGACAAAGAGCTGTCTGAAAGGCATATGTAAGTGGAAAAGAAATGTGGGAGATTGAGAAGAACTAGAGATACTTAACAAATGAAACAAGTGAGGTTTACATTTCATTATTCAGAGAGTCAGTTGTGCTAGCTGGAAACAGATGTCCTTTCTCCACATGCAGAATTCATGCAATTCTTCCTGTAATTTTTCCTCTCTCATGCCTTACCTCTTATTAGAATATTTTTCTGCCACCTATGGGGTATTTACTACACACTCTGCACTGTCATGTGTATGCATTCACTTGCTTGAAACATCAAAAGAACCGCACCATCATGACCTGGGGCTCAATCCTTTATTAGGAACCATGGGTGCAGAGTTTAGGAGTTCTTGGGTAAGTCCCGATTGAGCCCTTGAAGCTAAAACATATTTGGGTAAATCTGTGGGGATCTTCGCTAAAGGCTCCTCAGTGGAATGCCTAGGGACCTAGAGGAGGCGGTTGCTCGCCAGGGCAGTGGTTGGGGTGTCATATGAGAAGTGATACTGACTTGTGACTGTGTAGCATGTTGTTTAGAGAATTTGCTAATGACGCTTTGTGTTGGTTCAAGTCCCCTGCAAGGAAAACTGACTAAAAAAAATAGAACTCAAGAAGCACAATCAAGAAATACTTGAGATAACTGTCAGCAGTACCCTTATTTTCTGTAATGTATCCATCTTGATGTCCTAGGAGTTATAAGGCAGAGAAAATGATGGAATAGATGAAGTGTGGGAATTGATAACCATTTATTCTTTAAAGTCTGGGGCCACTGAGACCATGACTACCAGGTATCTATATCTATCTATCTATCTATCTATCTATCTATCTATCTCTCTATCTATCTATCTATCATCTATCTATCTATGTCATCTATTTATATGTAGTTTTACATCATCTATATCCATATCATCATCTATATCTATCTAATTATATCTATATCTATACCAAATAGGTGGTAGATGCTATCTCTTATCTACATTTTTAAATAAGGTGCGGTAGGTTAATATTAGTGGCAGGATAGCGTGCCATTCAGTACATACAAATGTTAACACATTAAACACTGATAGGTTGTATTAATTAAAATAGATGAAGATCACATCTAGATACAGGTATGCCTCCAAATGCACTGTATGATTCTTGTTCAAAATAACGATTGCAAGCATTCAAGAAGCATTCTTGATCTGGGGCACCTGGGTGGCTCAGTCTGTTTGGCATCTGACTCTGGCTCATGTCATGATCTCATGGCTGGTAGGTTTGAGTCCAAGACCAGCTCTGTGCTGACAGCTCAGAGCCTGCTTCAGATCCTCTGTCTCCCTCTCTCTCTGTCCCTCCCCTACTTGCACTCGATCTCTCTCAAAAATAAACCAAATAGAAACTAAAGCATTCTTGTTCTCATATGATGACCTAGGAGTACTAATTTCAATGATTTTTAGGACTGAAGTAATTATTAAGAAATATTATTGTACAATCATATGCCCTTTTGGGAAGGAGGTATCCTCTACCGATATCTGGGAAGTCGTCTTCATCGTGACCACTTCATGTAGTAGTCTCCACTTTTATCCATTCATATTGTAAAGATATATTGATATTTTACTAGCATCCCACTACTTTTTCTTTTTTATTTAATGTTTTCTTTAAGATTTTATTTAAATTTCAGTTAAAATATGTGTGTGCTCATCACAACAGTTGCATTCCTTAATTCCCAGCACGTATGAATCCGTCCCCCCTCCCCAACACACCTTCCCTCTGATGGGGACCATCAGATTATTTTCTATAATAAAGGGTTTATTTCTTGATTTGTCTCTACTGTCAAGTAATGATTAAATTCCCGGTGGAGGAGTGAACTATGGGCTCTCGAAAATGTCTTCTCATTGCCTTTCTCATTTTTGATTATAATAATTCTAATGTGTTCTCTCTTTTGCTTTGTTCTCTCCTGTTGTCATATGTGCAAGCAGTTTCTTACTCCTTTGCCCAGCCAACAGATGATATCTACTACACAAAACAAATTCACCCCAATGTCCCCTCTGCCCTCTACACCATGGCTTTTTGTAATAGCTACATGTAGGGACAAAGAGTGACCCATTTTGGTCCATAGACTGGGACATCCTGACAACCCCTGTCACCTTGAAGAGGTTATAGATGAGCCCTTCAACCTTCGACAACTTTAAAGATTTCAGGACCAAATATTAGTCAGGGGTGAAGTGATGAGGGATGAAAACAGAAAAGTGTTCACCTTTCGCCCAGAAGGTGGACCTATAGCCTGCATAGATTTGATAAGATCAAGTATGTGCTGTTTGCTACATCCAGGGTCTCATGACTGCCTGTATATCTTACCAAACTGAGCGGTAACCAAGGCAGAAATGTTGGAATAGTATTTTAGGAGTAGAAAATTTGAGGTAGGAACATTTATGATCTAATATACCCTGCAAGACCCTCCCCCTGAGCAGCTTTATACAGCCAAAGTGCAGCTCATTCTGCCTACCAGGCCTGTCCCGAGCTACTGGAATAAACTTACAATGAGGTGCCATAAAATATTTCAAGAATTTTCCCCTGAGCATTGTACTCAATGATCCCACATCAATTTTGTTACAAAATCGCAAGTGCAGCTGTTATTCTCCTGCAAAGCCAATACTTAAGACAGGAGTTTTGATGGAGAAGAATATGGGCTGTTTTTTTTTTTTAGGAGGCCAGCCAATTGGGAAGAACCAGACTCTTGCCCACACACCATCCTCAAAGTCATTGCCTGACTAATAGGTTTTTTTTTCATAATGTTTCTTTATATTTTGAGAGAGACACAGTGTGAGTGGGAGAGGGGCAGAGAGAGAGATCGAGACACAAAATCTAAATCAGGCTCCACGCAGGGGCTGTCGTCACAGTGCCCACGGATGGGCTTGAAGTAAAACCATAAGATCATCCTGAGAGAAGTCAGAAGGTTACCAGACTTAGCCACCCACATGTCCATCCCCTGAAGTTTTTAAAAAAAACTTTAGGGCAGTTAATCCATAGAAGAGGAATACGGTTATCTGTAACACTTCTTGGTTGCCTTCAGAGTCAGTTATGCCAGCTCCAGGAAATATTGTTCTACTCGGAGGTGTGTATTGGTGTCCCAAGGAAAGGATGGATAAGAGGGTTTGGTTCTGAGTCTTTCTAGGAAACAGTGCATGATATATAGATATATGAAGAAAGATTTGGTTCATCAATCTTACAAGCTAACATTACAAGCTAAAACTTAAGACTACTAAGTTGGCTAGTAGGGACTTGGGGTGTTTCAATACAACTTAAAAAACAAAAAGTCCTCTAGGTTTATTGTGTTGCTGCCAATAGAAGGGCATCCCTCTTTTGTGAGGCTGATATATATACACACTAAGAAGAAATCAGATGGGGACACCCTATCAAACGGGTGCAGCAGAGCCACGGTGCATGCTCCTGAAGAAGAAGGAGCTGGCCTTGGATTACACTGTGT
>NW_021873546.1:0-776 GCF_006229205.1 Suricata suricatta | reverse complement strand
GTCAGAGCGAGGGGATGGGGCTGGTGTTCCCTAACTAAAAGGTCTAGATAACCGAGCTGATTTGCAGCTAATTTTAGCACCTGTTCACTGGTGCTAGAATGGCCAGGTTTCCCCTGGGCTCTCGCTGTGCTCCTCAAGGGGAGTGATATCATTAGCAAGCTCTTTTTTTTTTCTTCTTGTGGCATTGGTGGTGGTTTTTGGATAGGAATTACAGAAAGAAATTTGGATTTGATGTAAAGAAATGTTTGTTGGACGGATGGGGTGGGCTTCTCTGGGTCCTGAGGCTCCCACAGCTTGAGGTGGCCACAGACAGGATGGCCGGGGATTTCAGCATCAAAGTGGGGGTTGCACCTGTTAGCTCTAAGCCCACTTTCAACCTGGGATTTTGTGATAGAACACTTTAGTCGTTGGTCTGTTCTCCTGCTCCCACAGGGAGACATTCCGTGAGCATCGTATTCTCATTAACAATCACTAATAAGGGCTCTTAACCATCTATTAAGCCAGGACCTCCTTTGGCCCCAGCTGCTCGGGCAAGCCAGAGAGACACGAAGCCCCATTGATTCTTTTGATTTTGTCAGTGTAGACTTGGCTAGGTGTTTCTTTTCTCCCTGTGGTCACTGGTGGGGGAGTTGGGGGAACATGGGCAACAGTGGAGGCTGCTACCAGACCTCAGCTGAGTGCCTGAGCGTGTGTGAGCCTGATGGGTGGGAGGCACATGTGTGTGTGAGCCTGATGGGTGGGAGGCACGTGTGTGTGTGAGCCTGAGTGGGTGGGAG
>NW_021873545.1:0-776 GCF_006229205.1 Suricata suricatta | reverse complement strand
TTGTGTATGCAGTGAGATAGTGGGCATGGATGAAAAATAACTGTGAAGCTTTATTCAGAATTACCTACGAGGTCATTCTAGCTGTCTTCTGCCTCCGCAGGGTCCCTCCAGCTCTCCGTCCCTCTAGCTCTTCCTGTGCTAACTGCCTGCGCCTTAGGGTGCGCAAAGCCAAAGGACTGGTTGGGACCTGCCTTGGTGACCCTATGGCATCCCCCAGAACCGTAACTATCATGGCCCTCTCAGTGGCCCTGGGACTCTTCTTTGTTTTCATGGGAACTATCAAGTTGACCCCCAGGCTCAGCAAGGATGCCCACAGTGAGATGAAGCGTGCTTACAAGAGCTATGTCCGAGCCCTCCCTCTGCTGAAGAAAATGGGGATCGATTCCATTGTCCTCCGCGAAAGCATTGGTGCTCTTGAGGTGGTCTGTGGCATTGTCATGACCCTGGTGCCTGGGCGTCCCAAAGATGTGGCCAATTTCTTCCTACTCTTGCTGGTGTTGGCTGTACTCTTCTTCCATCAGCTAGTTGGTGATCCTCTCAAACGCTATGCCCATGCTCTGGTGTTTGGAATGCTGCTTACCTGCCGCCTGTTGATTGCCTGCAAGCCGGAAGACCGGTCTTCTGAGAAGAAGCCCTCACCACCACCAGGGCAAGCAGGGAATGTCGGGAATGCAGAGGAGCAGTCCTCCTTATATGAGAAGGCCCCTCAGGGCAAAATGAAGTTGTCATAGGAAAGCAAAAGTGCAAAAAGTGGACCTTCCAGGCAGTTGCCTCCA
>NW_021873544.1:0-776 GCF_006229205.1 Suricata suricatta | reverse complement strand
ATAACTTTAATAGAAGCCAAGAACTTTTTTACTGGTTTATCTCATTTGTGATCCTCGCAAAAACCCTGTGAGAGGACATATTTGTATCCTGTTGCTCGTGTCAGCTCATGTCTGACCTTGTTGCAGTCAGAATTCAGAAATGAGTTTCATAGGACTAAAGTCAAGGGATCTGCATACCTAGTTCCTTCTGGAGCCTCTAAAGGGAGAAGCTATTACCTTGCCTCTTCCAGCTTGTAGGGGCCCCCTGTTTTCTTGGCCCGTAGCTTCTTCCTTCACGTCCAAAGCATGCCATGCAATCTCTCCTTCCCTCGGCACCTAACCCTCTCCTCTGCCTCTGATTCCTCTTCATCCCTTTTACAAGGTCCTGTGCAATTATACCGGGTCCACCAAGTAAGAAAGAAAACCAGCACAGTCTACTGGGCCCACCAAAGAATCCAACATAATCTCTTCATTATGAAATCCTTCATAACATTAACAAAGTCCCTTTTGTCATATAAGGTAACGTATTTACAGGTTCCCACAAGTGGGACATGGACATATTTGGGGGGCCATTACTCAGTCTACCACAGAGAGGCTCTGTTCGACAGCTGGGTAAACTGAGGCACAGAGAGATGAAGAAACCTCCACTGAGTTAGGTAATTCTGAGGAGCAGTCATTCATTCTTTACCACTATCTCTGGAACTGAGAAGAAATAAGAAATAAGTGATATAACTGATCTCAAGGTAAATGTGACCTAGCGTTATATTTTTAAGACCAAAAAAACCCCCACTAAACCT
>NW_021873543.1:0-776 GCF_006229205.1 Suricata suricatta | reverse complement strand
TCCTTTAACATATGGTTACTTATTCAAATCATAATCTGGTGAAGGAGATTAAGGTCATGGCGCCGACTTGCTATTTATATTGCTCAGTACTTGTCCGCCTTCCGAAGAGGCTGAACATCGGGTCCAGTACTTCGCAAAATTCTTTCAAATCCTCTAATGATAACTTCGGTAGAAAATCTCAACCAAGCCTGTCTGTCGAAGGCTCTCCTTTTATATCTAACCTTGAAAATAGAGTCCCAGTCCTTTGAGAGAAACATCATGCTCCCTGGCACTGGTGGATTTAACCTGGTGCAAAAGGCAAATTGGGTTGCGGGTAAATGTTATGTCATAGTTGGGCAGGGAATTGTAGCAATTCCAAGCCACGCCCAGATCTGTCTGCTTTTATGAGTCATCTTAGATTACATTAGTCTTACAACCATCAGCTACTCCTAATAGCTACTTTTCTTAAATGCTTCTCACGTGCTAATCACTAGAGTGCAAGATAGAAAGTTCAGTCTCCGCATTATCTTGTCAGGTAGGCATCTTTGTCCTCATTTTAGAAATGGGGAAGTGGAGGTTTCAGCCGGCTGGCCACATGCCTGCCCAGGGCTGCACCACCAGTCAGTGCGAGAGCCTGGGTCCGGACCCGAGACAGCATGATTCCGTCCCGGACTCCTTTTAGAAACAAAGGTGATCCCCGGGGCGCCTGGGTGGCTCAGTCGGTTGGGCATCTGACTTTGGCTCGGTCATGATCTCATGGTTTCTGGGTTCGACCCCTGCATGGGGCTCTGTACTGA
>NW_021873542.1:0-776 GCF_006229205.1 Suricata suricatta | reverse complement strand
TATGTTTTTGGAGTAATTCGTCCATTTCACCTAAGTTGAAAAACTTATATAATTAGAGTTTTTGATAGTTCTCTTTTTTTAATGTTTTTATTATTTATTTTTGAGAAAAAGACAGGGAGAGAGACAGAACACAAGCAAGAGAATGGCAGAGATAGACAGAGACACAGAATCTGAAGCAGGCTCCAGACTCTGAGCTGTCCGCACAGAGACCAACACGGGGCTTGAACTCACAAACCTCAAGATCATGACATGAGCCAAAGTCTAATGCTTAACCAACTAAGCCGCACAGGCACCCTGATAGTACTCTCATAATATATTTTTGGTTGGTAGGAATTTTATGGCAATTTATGTCTTGTCTTCTCTCCTTTTTTCTCCTTTGTCTATCTTCCTAGAGGTTTGTAAATTTTATTTTTGAAAGAATCAGCTTTAATTTCATTAATTTTCTCTATTACTTTCCTGTTTTCCATTTTATGAATTTATACTCTTATCGTCATTATTTTCTTCTTTGTGTTTGCTTTGGATTTATTTTGCCTTTATTTTTCTAGGTTCACAAAATGAGGGTTTAGTTATTAATTTGAGATTTCCCCCTTTTGTAATATATATATTTAGTTCTATAAATTTCTCAGCACTAAATTTCTGTGTTCATTGCATTGCATTTCATATATTTTTTTCCTTGAAACTTTATCTTTAACCCATTGGATTTTTAGAAATGCACTGTCTAGGTTCCAAGTATATGGAGGTTTTCCTATTATATTTTTTATATTGGTTTCTAATTT
>NW_021873541.1:0-776 GCF_006229205.1 Suricata suricatta | reverse complement strand
CAAAGGCCCGGTCATAGGAAAGGGCTGGGTCTCTGATGTCATTTATGGACGGCTGCACCGCAACAGGGACAGAACGGACATGCCGTCGTCCACCCTCGTGACTGCGGGGCGCACCGGGGCTGCGGCGCGCTGCTCCCCAGCGCCACAAGGCAGGGTCGGGCTGCACACCCCTCCCCGGGGAAAAAATCCAAACCCCAAACCTGGAGGACGGCCTCTACTGAATGTGCGCTGCTTTCACACCGTCAGAAAGCTGAACAGCTCTAAGTCAAACCACGGTAAGTCAGGAACCATCCGTATTTTCCCCCACTCTGTGGGCTCTTTTCCCTTTTTCATTCTTTCTTTGGTAACCTGTGCTTGGGTAGCATACCAGAAAACTGTCTCATCTGAGGTCAGATTTGTACCTTTGTTTCAAGTTTTATAATTTTATCTTAAGTTAGTGCTCTAATCCACTTTGAGTTCATTACAGGGTGTGAGACAAGACTCGAAATTCATCCTCTTGCCTGTGGAGAGCGAGCTGGCCCAGCACCATTTCATTTCCCCACTGAATGGCCTGGGCCCCATGCTGAAAACCAACTGGCCATAAACGCGTGGGTTTATTCCTGAACTCCCAGTTCTATTCTCCTGGGCTCTAGGTCTATCCTTAGGACAGTACCAGTTCTGACCAGTAGCTTTGCAGTGAGTTCTGAAACAGGAAAGCGTGAGCCCTCTAACAGTGTTCTTTTTCAATATATTTGGGGTGCCTCACATTTTCACGGGATTTTTAGGTTCAGCACGTC
>NW_021873540.1:0-776 GCF_006229205.1 Suricata suricatta | reverse complement strand
CCTGTCTGCTGTTGAAAACCAGGTTCTCAGCCTTGATTCATGTAGGTCGTTGAAGATGAGGGAACCCACAGCCCTTCCAACCTGGCCGTGAGATAAGCAGCTCCAGAAAAGGAATAGAGGTTGACCCAGTGTTGTCTTGGAGACTGTCATGAGTAAGCCAATCTACCTCTTCTACATAAGTAAGAATGAAAGGATTTTCTCCAGAATTTCTGCAGTAGTTGAGGTGGTAACAGAGTGATTTTCTCTTACAGGCTGAAACTGGAATATGAGAAGAATAGGAAAGAGTTTCGTCTTGTAGAGGATAAAAGCAAGTTCAGTTCTGGATCTTACAATGAATGGAAAAGCATATTTACTTAAATGGTTGTATAGGGGTGCCTGGATGGCTCAGTTGGTTAAGCATTGGATTCTTTGTTTTGACTCAGGTCATGAATTCACAGTTCATGAGTTCTAGCCCCACATCCTCTGTGCTGAAGCCTACTTGCACTTCTCTCTCTCTGCCCCTCCCCTTTCTTGGTCTTTCGGTCTCTCTCCAAAATAAACAATTAAATTATGGGGTACCTGGGTGGCTTAGTTGGTTAACTTTGGCTCAGGTCATGATCTCAAGGTTCACGAGTTTGAGTCCCACGAGCTGTGCTGACAGCTCAGAGCCTGGAGCCTGCTTCAGATTCTGTGTGTGTGTGTGTCACTCGTTCTGACTCTCCCCTGCTCGCACTGTCTCTCTCTCAAAAATAAATTTAAAAAACATTTAAAAACTTTTTTTTAATTAAAAAAATGGC
>NW_021873539.1:0-776 GCF_006229205.1 Suricata suricatta | reverse complement strand
CACTCCTTCATCATTCTACACCAGTTTTCAAGAATAACTAACTCAGTTAAAGAAGATCAAGGTGAATGGGAAAATCGCCCCCCCCCCCCGTCTTCGTTCAAAGAATCGAGTATAATCGCACGTACAAGTTTCTTTTGCCAACACATATCTTCAAACCTCATTACCTCCGTGAATACTGGACGGTAACCTTCACGAAAACGCACGCCGGGCTTCTTTGTACGGAGAGCCGTGGGAAGCACCTGCAATTTGGCCTGCGAACAGGCTTTTTCAGACCCGACGTGGCGAAAGAGCACAAGCTCCGGAGGCTGGGGCAATGTCGCCCACGGTCGTCTCAGAGAACGGGGCGTATTCAACTCAGAGGTGACTTGCCCTCATTTGTTGCCCATCCTTATGAAGTCCCTGATACCGGAGGTGGACTGAAGGGTCCCTTGCGCACCGTGAAATTGCTCAGATTTGAGTGGAGAGCAACCGTTGACCTTGCGGCACCTGCTTTCCAACACCACTTACTGAGTGTAAGACCATCTCAGCCGAAAGGGTAGTTCCACGGGGGGGTGGGGTGGGGGGGATTCTTTCCCAGAATCGAGAATGCCAAATGCACGTCATAGTCCTTCCAGGCCTGTGTTTCCGAACATTATTAACTTTGGTATCCTGGAGGTGAACGGAATGAAAACCTGGGCCGGTTCGTTCTCTCTCCGAGTTCAGGCTCAAGCCCTGGCGCACTTGGTCGGCGCACCTGCTTTCAAACACAACTAAGCGGAAAGCAATGATCTCCGTGG
>NW_021873538.1:0-776 GCF_006229205.1 Suricata suricatta | reverse complement strand
GAAACCTGTTTCTATTGCTAACAGCCTATTTATATGCACCATATAAATGTTTTATGGGTAGGTTTCCCATCATATTTTGACTTAGAGCAAAATAAAGATATTACATTGCTGAAGGACATCTTCTATGGTCACAGCCTCTTGATGAGTTTTTAAAAGAAGGAGTTTAAGTTCTCAAAACATCATAAAATGATATTTTTTTTCCTGAAATATCTGTTGATCATTTGTACAGTAATTTCTCTATGCAAACCTTTCATATGAATATTTTATATGGCCTCATCATAATATTCATATGATATTACTAATTTATAATATTAATTTATTCAATAAATATTTATTAATGAGCCACTCTATGCCAGAGCCTGAGGATACAATGGTAAACAACATTGTCAAGGTCTCTGACCGTGAAGTTTGCTATCTAATGGGGAAGGCATTCATTAAAAAAAGAATTATGCCAAAAAAGATTTAATTATTTTCAATTATGATAAATATTACAAAGCAAAAGCAATTTTCATTCATTGTGTTTATTCATTTACCAAACGCATATTGAAAACCATGTTATATCATCAGGAAATATACTCGGTAAGAAGTCTAACTTAATATCTCTAGAAGAGATAAATATATACATAGTCAAGAAGGTAAGGGACATAATAGAGACTTACAGGTAATAGAAGACTTATAGGTACAAGTAGAGACTTACAGGGATAGAAGACGGAGAGGAGAGACAGACTGGGCAGGTCTAAGTGTAGGCTTTCCACAGGACGTAATGTTTTAGGTGC
>NW_021873537.1:0-776 GCF_006229205.1 Suricata suricatta | reverse complement strand
TTGAGATTTTTGCACTATAAATAACTAACTCTGCTGTTGTTTGATAATATCCCCAAGCTGTAACAAAGGCTGTGGTACCATTAAGTAAAGTTTAGATTTTGCCAGTGATCTAAAAATTTGACCCTGTTTTATTAGAGAAAACTTCCTTTATAAAGAAGTGAATCGAATCCCGGAGAGAAATCATGTTTTTTTTCCCAGGGACGAAGGGAAGATCTAAGGTGACATCATAATGTAATAAAAGCTAATTGGAGTTAAATCAAAATTGTCCCTGGAACTTGGGGAAATTCAGTTCTAAATTGAAAACTTTCCCAAAAATCTAAGAGTTATGTAAAATTTAATTTCTTGGTAAAATGAATGAATAAAAAGAGGTCCATGAGCTGTTTCACAAACATTTTCAAATAATGTGGGCATAATTCCTCAATTTCTCTTTAAAAGATCCTGAATGATTTGGCAAGCACACTTCACATTACACATTAATGGCAAAAGCTTGAGGAATTTTCATCAACTGCCAATGAAGATACTTTTTTGTAATTCCCCCCCCCCCCAGATAGTTAGCAGTGCCTTTTAAGGGCTATTGGTTTTGTTAACCATCCCCAAACCGTCAAGCCCTCCATCCCATGCCTAGTAGGGAAGACCTTGGTCTTAAACAAGGCTTTGCAATTTCCAATGGATCTGTGAAATTAGCATGCTCATTGGTGAATGTGCCAAGTGGACAGAAAGTTTCAGATGCATCACAGTGATAATACTTGGCTCATGGTCTAGAGGCAGGAGCTTGG
>NW_021873536.1:0-1598 GCF_006229205.1 Suricata suricatta | reverse complement strand
CTATAGTGTGGCTGAACTCTCTCAAATTTTTTTATTTAATCTTTTTGTTAATAGTCTTTAATATCATATAAAATCATATCATTCAAAATGAAATCCTTTTTGGAACCCACATTCTCTCTAAAGAATGGTTTTGAGAGGTTTACATCAGAGTTAATTATACATGTAATTGATTCCTGTGCTTGTCTCAGTCTATTTTCCCACCTAATTTTCCTTCCAGAACTTTTAATATTATTTGTCTCTCAAATTATCTAACATTCTCTCTCTTTTTTTAATTTTAGAGAGAGAGAGTCTGCATGCACAAGCAGGGGAGGGGGCAGAGGGAGAGGGAGATAACCTCAAGCAGGCTCCATACTCAACAAGGAGTCTGATACCGGGCTCAGTCCCACGACCTTGGGATCATGACCTGAGCCAAAATAAAGAGTCTGGTGCTCATTCGACTGAACCACCAAGATGCCCAGCTAACATGCATTTTTAAAGAAGAAGCATTATTCATTTTGGGTTTTTTTTTTCCTGTAGGCATATAAGTGATATGTTATCTGATTCATTAATTACTTAAGAATCTGCATTTATTCTCTTTATTTATTAAAGAACACTTTGTTGGACATAAAGTGATGGAATCGTGGTGGGTTTTTTTTTTTCTCTCAAACATAGACATTGCTCCCTTGTCTTCAGGTCATTTGAATTCCAAAAGAGAATTTTAAAGCCAACTGTTTGTTTTGTTCCTTTGTAATAATATATTTTCCACATAGGACTTGTGCAGAATGTAAGTGCACGAGCATACATACAGACACACACAGAAACACACACATGCATTAAAAAAATAATTATGACAAAATATTAACAATTGTGTGATCTAGATAAAAAGTATACAGGTTTCATTTTACTACTCTTGCAATTTTTCTGTACATTTGAACATTTTCATAATAAAAATTGTAATTCAATAATTTTCCAAGATTCTTATTGTTATAGTATTTTTTGCACCAATTAAATTCATCATTCTGTACACTAAGGTGCATTTTAACTCAGAAAAGTTTCTATAAATATTGCTTTGACAATTGTTTCAGTTCCCATATCTTGTTTCCTGTTCTATAGTGACAACCATTGTCTTTCCTGTCATAATCTCTCTCATTTTTTAGTTTTTTACTTATTATACATTTTGGGAAACCTTGTTTCCCTTTACTGATTTATTTCCCAGTTTGTAGATGCTGCTCTTTTCGGCTACTGAGACTGCTATATTGTTTTAATTTTGATAGAGTTATTTTACTCTTCCTGAATTTAGTCTTGTTTTTACTTCCTTATAGTCACAACTCACAGTCTACATAGCTCACTTCACTGTCTCTTCAAGTCATCCTGTCTTACTTATCCTGATACTGTGGTTTCCTCTTCTGATCTTGAATCATGTTTCATATGAGTGGGATGCCTACACTTTATATGCATGACCCCCCCAAACTCTAGCACGTTTTCCTTTTGCCTATTTCTTCATTACTCCTGTCAGTATGATGTCACCTTTCCCCTATTCTGTAATATTTTACAAGTTGTGTGCTTTCTTTCTTTTCCTCCTTTTCAATATCCATTTCTTTTTCTGAAGCAGGAAAGCT
>NW_021873535.1:0-776 GCF_006229205.1 Suricata suricatta | reverse complement strand
TTCAGGGTCTCCTACAGTTTCCTCTTTATACACTTCAGACAAATCAGTGAAAAAGACAAACGCTTATTGAGTATCTATTAAGTATCAGGAAATTGGCCAGGTCCTGGCAGTAAAAAAAAAAAAAAAAATTAAGATATAACTGTTGCCTTCAAGACCTGGGTCTGGTGACTAATAACCTGTTTGTGAATCCTCTCTGAACTTTGAGAACAGGAAGGATCTGATTCCGGTCCGTCTTGTCTCCTCTGCTGCGCCCAGGGCTCCTACTTGGTAAATCTTTCCCCTAGATATTTCATGGAAACCTCAAATGAAAACATGTCAAAATCATCTTCCCTTAGTTTCACAATCTTTCTCTTCCTGACTTCCAGGTCCCTCTCTGACCTGGCTTGAAATCTCAGCTTCCAAAAATGTCCCCTTTTTCCTTCAGTAACTTGTTCGTCTCCAATGGTTACAGTTAGTTTCTGTTCCTGGAGCTCTAGCCCCCTCCGTTCTGAACCACGGTGATTGCCTCTTACTTGGTCTCCCTGACTCTATTTTCTCCCTCTCTGATCTGTCCTAGTATTGTTAGCAGCCCAGCCTTCCTAAAATATCCTCTTCATCATGTCACATCACTGCACCGAAGCCTTCAGTGACCCCCTAGTGTCCATAATCCTACCATGGCATTCACGGTCCTTCACTACGTGGCCCCGATCCACCTTCCCAACCTTAATTCTGTCCATTTGCTTTCATGAAACCCACCCTCAGAGAAACTCATTGCTACTATTTATAGGTATATGGCA
>NW_021873534.1:0-776 GCF_006229205.1 Suricata suricatta | reverse complement strand
GTTCAGCTCATGTCTTAGGAGCATCTGGCAAAGATTGTTAGGATTTAAATTCTCCTTCTTTGAACTATTTAGCCAAAAAGAACCTGGAGATAAACCAAACCAATGTAAGCCTTCTTTTTTTTTTAAAGTCAAGAACAGTAGTCAATTTTCTTAAAACCAAGCATTGAAAACTATTTAGTTCTTAAGTCAGATCCCATTCTGGCAACAGTCTTGGAAAAACAAAATTAAGCTGCAGATTTGCTGAGCTAACAGCTGTCTCGATCTCGAATTAAGGTAACATTTCAAAGGAGAGAGTCTGAGGGGTAGGCTGCTGGGGCGCCTCTGACAGACACACTGGGCCTCATCGCCAGGGAAGGAATGCCTGCATTTGCAGAGGAGGCAGATGCCGGGGAGCCTACGAGGGGAGGCCGTGGTCAGGGTGAGGCCCAGCAGGCCGCCCCATGGCTTCTGGTCCTGGCCCGGCTCATGTGTCTGATCACCCCCGGCTGTGGTCTCAGAGCTGTGGCCCAGCTCTGACCCTCTCCCATGGGACAGCCTGGAGGTGCAGGAGTGGCTCACTCTTCCTCCTGGGAGAGCCTCTAGTGAGCTGAACAGTGGGCTCAGCTGTCCTGAGGGCCTGGATTCACAATGAACCCCTCCTCGGCTGGTGCTCCCAGCGTTCCCCTGGGGTGGCTTAGCGTGGGAAGTAGAGGTCTCCTTTATGCTCTCTGATGCTGGGGGCCCCGGGTTCCTCTGCATTCCTCTCATGTGGAACAAACATAGAACAGCGAGCATCA
>NW_021873533.1:0-776 GCF_006229205.1 Suricata suricatta | reverse complement strand
TCTCCTCCAGAAGTGATACATAAACCTTGTCAATAACATCTTGTACGAAAACCAGAACACACATTACTTGTCAGTACTTGGTCTTCTTGCACAAAGATAACTCAGAGTGTTGTGTCCCATGGACGTGAGGCTAAGGCATATGGAGCCAGTTGGTGACCATCCATGGACACAATGCCCTGTGGGCCTGCCCTCAGCAGTAAGACTATAAAATGTGCAGTGTGATGAGAGTTCTTTGAGAAGGTTTAGGTCATGCAATATCAGCGGGACACATCTCCTGTAGAAATTCGCACTGATCTCTCTTTTGCACTCTCTCTCTCTCTCCCCAATAATAAATAAGTAAGTAAAACTCATTTTGTTCAAGAAGCAAAAATTGCTTGAGTAAATGGTCTCCTGCCGTACAATTTACAACCTTTCCCCACCCCGAGAAAATGGCACCTAAAATCCAAAATATACACTGTCACATTGTCATGCCTGAATGCACTTGAAAATGATGAAAACCAAGAAATCAACATTTGTACCCCAGGCAGAGACAGGAAAGCTCACCGTAGACAAAGAGGATGAGTGTTCTTCTGTCCTCTTCTGTTGCTCCTCCTCTTCCTTTGGCCCTCCTAGGAAAACATGGAGTAACTGTCAGTCCATTGTTAGTGCTGCTCCTGAAGTACCAAGCAATCACTGTTGATATGGATATGGGGCAAGACTGTATGGTACCGACTGAGTCATAAGCATGGACTGAGCTGCTGCTGGGTCATCATTCTTGGAGGAAAGCAAACAAGAGG
>NW_021873532.1:0-776 GCF_006229205.1 Suricata suricatta | reverse complement strand
TGGTGGTGATGGAGGAGGGCACTTGTGGGGAAGAGCACTGGGTGTTGTATGGAAACCAATTTGACAATAAACTATTAAAAAAAAAAAAAGACACACACTGATCCCCTGGGGGGAATCTGATAAAAACAGTGTCTGATTCATTATGCCTGGGACTCTGCATTCCTACACTGCTTCCAGCTGATGCCCAGGTGGCATGAGGGTGCCAGCGAAGCTTTGACAATGGCGACGTGTTCGATTGAATTCTACTTTTAGCAGAAAATCATGCAGACTAAAGAGGTAGATGGAGTGAACCCGTAAATGGGCAGAGAAAACAGTGAGGCATTTCAGTAGCCAATAAGAGATCATGGTCACTTGCACTTCAAGAGGAGATGCAGGGTAGATAGTTTGAACATCAAGAAATGGGTCTTTCTGTTACATTGGAAGGTGGAGGAGAGAGGAATCAAGTTTGATGTGGGGCATTCATGGCCTAAGTAAGTTTCCCTGATGGAAAAAAACTTTGCAAGAAGCATCTTTTGTAAGTTTCATGGGGGGGTGTTACTTCTGTTTGGCCACATTTTTAGATGTCTAATGGTAAAGTAAATGGAAATATCAAAAAGGCAGTTTCGTATGTGAAACCAGCTGAGGAGAGAGATCAACACTAAGAAAGAGACTTGAGAATCACCCATATATTGGTAGCATTTAAAGTCATGCAAGGCATAATGCTGCTTAAGACAAGACAGAGATAATGAAGAAAAAGTGACCAAGTCAGGAGTTGGGGGGCTCCCCCCCACCGAGAG
>NW_021873531.1:0-776 GCF_006229205.1 Suricata suricatta | reverse complement strand
ATGGTTTGTGGGTTCAAGCCCCGCATCTGGCTCTGTGCAGAACCTTGAGCCTACTTCAGATTTTGTGTCTCCCTCTCTTACTGCTCTGTCTCTCCTCTCTCTCTCAAAATTAAATTAACATTAAAAATTTTTTAATAAACAAAAATATTTGGAAGTATAAAAAACTTTCAACTATAAGGAGTATAAAGTTAATAATTTAATTAATATCAAGCTAAGACATAAAATAATATCATTGTTTTCACATCTCCTATGTTCCTTGCCTGGTCCATCCATCTTCTTTTTTCCCCAACTGGATAAAAACCAATATCTTGAATTTTGTGTTTATAATTTCCTTGTTTTTTTGTTGTAATTTTACATTTTTAATTCTAATGTATAGTTACATTTTATATGTTTATGATGAAATTATGCTGTCTGTATACTCCTGTGACTTGTCTTTCTCAATAATAACCAAGTTTTTAAGATCTGTTCATGTTGTATATAGCTCTAATGTACTCAGCTTCAATGTTGTGTCATATACTGTAGATGATGAATATAGGATAGACTTAATCCTTTTTTTTTAATGGATGATAATATTCTTCCCAGGTTTCTGTTAATATATGGCCATTGATATTCTTGAACAAGTCTCCTGGAACTTATTAACAGCCTGGACTTCTTTAAGACATACTCCCAAGATTAGAATTTATAAGTGTTGTGCATATCTTCAAACATATTAGATAGTGCCAACTTCTTTTCTAGGTATGTTATATCATATTACATTGTCCCATGTAGTTTATTAG
>NW_021873530.1:0-776 GCF_006229205.1 Suricata suricatta | reverse complement strand
TATGCAACTTTAACGTACATGTGATTACAGAATAGGTTCTTCAAGGAAGTTACTCAGATTCCAATTACTTCTTTGTTTGTTTTCTATGTAGAATATTTCAATACTGAATAAATGCTTTGGCTCGTAGCTGTTGGTTTTTAAAAACCAAGTATACTCAGTTCTCATTATTCATTTATCTTCAAAATTTAGTTAGTTCTCTTGCTAAAGTTTCACCCTAATAATGTTGGCATTTTGAATAAAGCTCTCTCAGGTTCCATCAATGTGGGGAAATAGCAGTCTAAGGTTTAGAGATTTGAAATAATTTGAAAAGGAAAATATAATAAAGGTTTATTTAAAAAGGATTCTGTTTCCAAAGAAGTAGCAACAGCTCTCATAGCAGACCAATTTTGATATGTGATTCTCTGAGTTCTTTCCAAAAAACAGCTTTATTGATTCTGCTCTTTGTGACGCGAATGAAGTGTAAAGGGTATTATATGGTTGACTAGTAATTCAGCCTGATTAGCAATGTGATACAGGGATGCCTTCCTAATGAGTTCTACTAAAAATAGGCCTGAAGCTCAGGAAATCTTTAGAGTGGCTACATGTCCAGTTATAAAAGCTAATGGATAACTACAAGCCGAATCATTAAGAATTAAAAACCCTCAGAAAATAGTGTTTGGATCATCCATGAAATAAGGAACGCTGACTGGCTGAGATGTTTTAAAATTGTTTCTTATAATTTGGTATTTAAAAATATCATGTGAGGGGTTCTGATTCAATATGGCAATGTAGGAAGA
>NW_021873529.1:0-776 GCF_006229205.1 Suricata suricatta | reverse complement strand
CTGCAGCCCCAAGATGAAAGCACATCTTCAGAAGAAGAGTGAATGAAGACTGGGTTTAGGAAAAAAAGAAAAATAAAAAAGCCCAGCTATAAATAACCGAGGTCACTGGACCTGAATGAACAGAGCCCCACATTACTTGCACTGCCACATGACTATCAGAAGCAAACTTAAATCTTCTCTAGAGAAAGGCAGTATCACGGCGAGGTTGAAATTATTTCTATAGTTCTCCATGTACAATGTCCAGTGCTCAATTTAAAAAAAAAAGGGCATGTGGGAATATGAGATAACAAAAGTAGAAACCACTATAAGTAAAAGAAAATCAAAAGACTGACAGGACACCCAGATAACAGGTGTGGTTATCAAATACACCTTACAATAATTGTGCTAAATACTTTCAAAGACACAAATAAGATTTCAGGAGAGAACTGTTAGCTATAAAAGTATAAAATTCTGGTTAAAAAAAAGTAATCAAAATAAGACCCCAGTCGGCGACAATAAGAAGAGAATTTATTGAAGATAAGTCAGAAGAAACCATCTACACTGAAGTATGAAAAGACAAGTACAGAAAATAAAAGACAGTAAAAGAAGGTCTAGAAAAGAAAGTATGCCATTAGTCAAAAAAGAGAGAAAAATGGGCAAAAGCAATATTTGAAAAGATAACAGATGATAAATTTTATAAATAATGAAAGATTTCAAGCTATAAATTCCTGACATTTGTAATTCAAAGACTAGAAAGAAAACATCCAGGCATATCTCACAAAGATGATAAAAAAAAA
>NW_021873528.1:0-776 GCF_006229205.1 Suricata suricatta | reverse complement strand
AAAAAAATCCAAGAAGTTCACCAACTCGAGGCAAAGCAAGAAGGAGATGGAGAAGCTCTTTAGAAGCCATGCAGGTAGGGGATTTGTCACTGCTTCTTACTTTTTCCAGTGGTCCCACCCACACGGTTCTGCTGGGTGGTGGGCCTGCCCTTGAAACTGAAGTAGAGGTAGCCTTGTTCTCTGGGGCCTGTGCATTCTAGCCTGTTGTAGAAGTAGCAACTCTGATAATCTCTAAATCACCTTTGAGTCTTTGTTCTCTCTCTCTCTCTCCTTTAAGTAAGCTTTACACTTAAAATGGGGCTTGAACTCATGACCCTGAGATCAAGAGTCACATGCTCTACCAACTGAGCCAGCCAATCAGGTTCTCTTCTTCCCTTTTCTTAAACACAGGTCGTAGATGGCTGCATTCTCCGTTGTCCCTGCTGTGTGAGGACACAGGAGAGGGCAACATCTACAAACCGGCAAGAAAGCCATCACTAGAAACAACCATGCTGTCACCTTTCAGCCTCTAGAACTATGAAAAATAAGTCTCTGTTGTTTAAGCTACCCAGTCTGTAGTATTTTGCTATGGGAGTCTAAGCAGATTAAGACAACTGGATAGAAATCTTTGCCCTGATTTAATTTTCACACTGGTGAACTTCATTAATCACTTAGAATTATTATAAAATTGGTATGATTTTAGCTTCCTTGCATGTCCTTAAATGTTGTCTTGTCTTGTTAGACTGAGATACTGCTAGGAGATCATTCTTGTATTATGGTGATATTCTCTGAAAATC
>NW_021873527.1:0-776 GCF_006229205.1 Suricata suricatta | reverse complement strand
TACCTTTATAAGAATTTTGTGATTACATCGAATCAACCAGGATGATCTCATCTCAAAATCAATAACTTAATCACACCCGAAAAAAATCTCTTCTGCCTCATAAGGTAACAGGCTCTGGGGACAAGGACAGAAGCACTCTGGGGAGCTGTTATTCTGTCCACCATAATCTCTGTTCATGGTTAGACCTGTACGAATTCCCACACATACAGTAGCTATTTAGCCAGTTGGACATTCTCTCTTTCCATTCAAGTCTATTTTTGTAGTCTTTAATAATAGTGCTCTTGCTCCCAAATAAAATTCTAAATTTTTAATATGTAATCCAAAGTTTGATTGCCCTTGGCCTTTTCAACCTGGCTAACACTGAACCCATATGAGATTTTCCAAACATAATTTCTGCTCTCCAGTAAAGAAGCCAGGCTCTTCACACCTTGAGTCTCCCTATCCTCATGCCCTGGTTTCTCTCCAACCCTCAGAGAACAATTATTCTCCATGTGAGCTTGTGGCTGGGAGGGCATGAGTGTTCAAGATACACAACATCATGGGAGACTGCAGGACCCAAGTTCTCTTAACAAAGAGATCTATTGTCACTGGTGTGTTGCATCATGAAAAAAAGATGCAATTACTACCTGCCAGGAGAAAAGTCTCCTTACCACATGCCCACCTCCCAAAATCCAACCTTTCTCTAAAAGCACAGTTTCAAGCTCTTCTTGAAGAGGAGTTTTTCATCCACCCAACTAGAGCTGTTGTTGTTTTCATATCCAAATTCCTAGAGCATT
>NW_021873526.1:0-776 GCF_006229205.1 Suricata suricatta | reverse complement strand
CGCCTATAAAATTTTGTCTCCTTTGTTAATCATTCTAGTGAATGGCATAGCACCACTCCAGAACTCAGGAGCCATCTTTGACACCTCTCACTCCCCCCAAAAATGTAACCCATCACCCAGAAACTGCAATTTATCTTAGCCTGTCCCTTTGCATCCTACTTCTACCACCACCATTGTATTCCAAGCTCCATCATCCCTCACCTGGGCAACTCTCAACAGTCCCTATAATGTCTTTACCACAATCATGCTAGCTATTCTTTTCTAAACATGGCCTGCCAGACCTTCCCGGGTCTGTGCCACCTTCTCGGTCTTTGAGGTCAGCAGCCTTGGCTTCAAGCAATTATGTTCTCTTTACTCCTCGGCCAGTGAACCTGTTATTCTCCAGGCTTGAAAGCTCTCTGGCAAAAAATCTTACCCTTTAGATCTCAGTTCAAAGTATATTTCCTCATGTAAACCTTCTCTGATCCTCTGACTAGTTCTCTCTCACACTATTCCTTTACAGCAGTTCACACAATTAGAATTTTATGTGTTGTCCATGGATTAATGACTGCCTTCTAGTCTTGCCTATGATAAAACTGACAAGCAACAAGCAAAGTGCCTGCACAGAGTAGGTGCTCAAATATTTGCTGAATATGCAAATATTAAGTCCATAGTAACTCACCATCTTAGGACTCACAATGTCTATTTCTTCAATTCAGCCTTTTACTAATCTTAGAAAGAATCAACATCTAAATCAGCCTTAGGTCTTTATTTTCTTGCCTCCATACCATGAAAGT
>NW_021873525.1:0-1599 GCF_006229205.1 Suricata suricatta | reverse complement strand
CCGCATTACAGCCAACACAGCACTGGGACTCAGAGCCCAACGAGAGCCTAGTACAGACATAACCACTTAAGATCTGAGTACCCCCGGGGTGAATATGCAGGTGCTGCGAGCCTGGCATCCCCAGGCAGGAGAGTTATTTCTGCCTTGCCCACTTTTTCATCGTTACTCATTGGGAAGACAATGTGAGATCATATATGTATTAGTTAGGTTATTGATTCAGTTGCATGTGAATTCTCTCTACCAGAATAAAGACTGCATTTCCCAGCCTCTCTTGCAGCTGAGTGTGGCCCTAGAATGACCTCTGGACTCTGGATGTGAGTGGGAGGCCTCCTCCAGGACATGCCCCCCCCTTGACTTTTCCCACTGTGGGGAGAATGTAGGTGGCGAGCCATCCTGAACCCCAGCAGGATGGACAAGACCAGAGGCACCCGCATTCCCAGTGACGGCTCCAGCAGCAGACATGCTCCGTTCAGACTCTTCCCTCAAAGAAATAAATTTCTACCTTGGTGAAGCCGCTTCAATTCAGCTGCCTGTGGCGTGTCTCTATCACACCAATTCAGAATGACAAATGCCCTGAAGATTTTTGTATGGGATTTGTTATATGGTGTTTGAAGAATAATTAAAAATATATATATTGCTGATTTAGAAGCGTACATAGGTTACATTCTTAGCTCTTCACATAGAAGTAAGAATCCTCATGTGATCACTTGCATTTTTCTTCAGGAGCCCTTGGGCTGACCACATAGTTCTCCAAATTCTCTAGAGCAGGTCAGAATGTCAGTAAAGGAAGAATTGATGAAATGGAGACTTAGTTGGCCAGGCTGAGGACCAGCCCAGTATCGGCACAAATCCCCGCCTTGGGAAATCAACTCATTCCTCCAGGGAGGAAAAACAGTGCAGACTAGACTATCAGAGAGCAGAGGAAGGGCAGAGATTTTTCATTTCCCCTAACCGCCGCTTCTACAACTTTGCCTCATGTTACCATGGTTACCACATGACTTTTGAATTAATTTCTACAGAAGCAGCATTTGTGGCCTAGCACAGCATAGCAGTTACCCAGGTGCCCTCATTATTAATAGAACATACAGGCTATCTGTTAAAAATATACACTACATATTTTCCAACATTGTTCGCCAGTATTCAAATTGGAGGCATAGAATCGGGGGCACAATGAACAGAATGGGGGAAAAATACAGCCTTAGTCCTTTACGATGGCTTTGAATACCTAACCTTTAGATGTAGCTTCTTTAGAATATTGGTTACTAGTAAGGCCATAAAACCAGGTTCTAAATAACACATTAAGTGGCAAATATGGAATAAGTTTTTGTAAAGGAAATGTTTTATCATAACTTGAAGATTTTTGTAGGTCTTTCATTCAAAAAGAATTCCACCAAACTAGAATACACAGATGAATCCTCTCCTCCTACCTAGAATGCATCAGAATTCGTGATGGGTTTTCTAGCTTTCTGTTTCTCATTCTATAAATCAAATTGCATTTGGCCATGAAGACAATATCTCAGAAACATTTCTATTGTATTATTTATCTGTTAAGAATCTGAATATTATTTTGTTTGGTCAGTTCTCACTCCCTTAGACTAC
>NW_021873524.1:0-776 GCF_006229205.1 Suricata suricatta | reverse complement strand
GTGTGATGACTGACACTTGACAGTTTCACAAAAAAATTTTCTTTAAATGTTTATTTATTTTTAGAGAGAGAGAGCACAAGTGGGGTAGGAGCAGAGAGAGAAAGATCCAGAATCCGAAGCAGGCTCCAGGCTCTCAGCTGTCAGCACAGAGCCCAATGAGGGACTTGAACCCTCGAACCACAAATCACGACCTGACGTTTAACCAACCAAGCCACCCAGGGAGCCCACTGACAAAAATTTTTTAATTAATTTATTGTTATGGGGATAAACAGGAGTTAAAATTAATATAATTTTGTGCAAATAAATTGACCAATATCTATTAATATTTCAAAACATACAAACTCAATTCTACTTACAAAAGAAAACCATCCTAGAAAATACTTGCACAACTGCACATGGGTTTCTTGCAAGAAAGTTCACTATTGTACTGTTTATAATCAGAGAGGTATGAAAATAATCCAAATGTCCAGCAAGAGAAATAGGAATGAAAATTTTTTTGATAAAACCTTTCCATGCACCTCTTAAAAAGAATGAAGTAGATCTATATATATTAAAATGGAAATATATGCAAAATGTGTTAAGATACATAAAAATACACAAAGTGTGATGCCATTTATATTTAAATATAAAATACCTATATGTGGATATGTATTGTGTGTGTGTGTGTGTGTGAGAGAGAGAGAGAGAGAGAGAATAGTTTGGATGATACGTATCAAACTGCTTACCGTGAAAGCCTCTGTGGAATAGAGGCATGCATGGGAGTAGAGAAGAATGAG
>NW_021873523.1:0-776 GCF_006229205.1 Suricata suricatta | reverse complement strand
AAGCCTAGATCTAGATGATGAGATAGAGCCATTGATGCACAGGGATGAGGGTGGAGCATCTCTGGCAGAGGAAAGTGAGAGCAAAGACCGTAAACTGGGGACAAGCTTAATGTGGTCAGAAACACAAAGAGGGGCACCTGGGGGGCTCAGTCAGCTAAGCATCTGAGTTCAGCTCAGGTCATGATCTCTCAGTTCATGAATTTGAACTCCACGTCGGGCTCTGTGCTGACAGCTCAGACCTGGAGCCTGCTTCCAATTCTGTGTCTCCGTCTCTCTCTGCTCCTCCCCTGCTCATGCTCTGTTCTATCTCAAAAACTAAATAAACATTAAAAAATTAAACAAAGAAAAGAAATATTAAGGAAACTCCTGTGATGGGGACACAGTCGGGAGGGAGAGGAAAGGGATATGAAATGAAGCCAGAGGGCTACTGAGGACCAAAGCTTTCAGGGCTTTGTAAGTCAAGGTAAAGACTAGAATTCATTCCTGTTTTCCTAGCACCATTTGCTGAAGAAACTGTCTTTTCCCTGTTGTATATTCTGTCCTCCTTTAACCCAGATGTCTGTTTATGTGTCAGTACCTTACACACAAAGAATGAAACTGGACTACTTTCTTATAGCACACACAAAAATAAACTCAAAATGGATTAAAGACCTAAATGTGAGACCTGAAATGATAAAAATCCTACAGGAAAGAACAGGAAGTAATATCTCTGACCTTGGTCATAAAAACATTTTCCTAGATATGTATTCTCAGGCAAGGGAAGCAAAAGCAAAAAT
>NW_021873522.1:0-776 GCF_006229205.1 Suricata suricatta | reverse complement strand
GCACGTTCTTCACACTTAGTGTTTATATGTAATTTCAGATGAAATAAGCATTTGGAATTCAGTCATCCACTTCAAACTTCTGTATTTAACATCTGAGATTTTACTTAGCTCCCATTTTCAATATTTAAGCAGCTACACGAGGAAGGAGGCCTCTGGATTGTCCATGAACTTCACCTCTGGGGAAGCTTCAGAGATTTTGCCCTCCCAATATCTAACCACAATCTCAACCAAAATCCCACTTGCTAAAATGGCAACTAATTTTAATTGTATTAACAAATCTTTTTGCCTTTCCTCAGAATGACATCACAATCTTGCTTAAGCCAGAGGCAGGCCAAGTACCATCTTTTTGCCTGTCTCTGTGTAACAGTAAAATGGAAATAACCTTTTATTAAAGATTGCTTTTACCAAGAGGAGAGATGGAGTTGGGGATTTACAGGTGACATTTAATTCTCTCAGCTTGCACCACTTGAAAGAGAAAGCCTACACAAGAATCCACCGCCCCTTTGATGAAACTGATAAAGACAACAACCTGTCATTTACTCTGGGATAAGCAGGCAGGCCAGGCAGAAAATAGCTATCCGTCTAGATGAAATCACAAGGAAAGGATGCCTCCCTTCTCATCTGACTAAAACCAGCTGGGGCGAGGACACCTGTAATCAGAGCCCCCTGGGGCTGTGATTCTGGCTGGCTCGCCTGACCGCCTGATGCGGGGAGAGCAGAGCGGATTCTGTACAGGACGCTGAGCTGTGTGTGGCCTGCCCCTTCTCCCAAGCAGT
>NW_021873521.1:0-776 GCF_006229205.1 Suricata suricatta | reverse complement strand
CCTCCTAATGACCCCAACTCCAAATACTAACTCGTTAGGGATTAGTTCCCAACATATGAATTTGGGGAGGACACTCAGTGTGTAGCAACTAGATAAATATTAAAAAAAATACACACCTATGTATAATGAAATAATATTAAGAATTTATAGTGAAATTAAAAAACACTAAAGAAAAAGCCATCTTAGGTACAGCCAGAGAGGAAGACCGACCAGCTGCAAAGGAACAATAATTAGGTAAAGAGATCTCTCAAAGTTGGAAGTGGAAAGTCTGGGGAAAATCACAGCAAGTTTAGTGAGTGTAGTCACAAGAACTATGCCCTGAAAATTCAGGGGAGACGCCATTCATACAAACTTCAGTTTGTATGGCATCCCCAGGAAGTAGCCAACGTGGTGCAGAAGATAGAATTTAGGCTCCAACAAAACCAACTTTGAAAAATGACCCCAAATCTTTTAGGAAGTAGAAGAAGAAGCAATTTTAAACTTTATTTAGGAGGTCAACATAACTCAATTACTAAAACCTGACAAGAATATTACAAGAAAATTAGCACAGGTATAACACATAGACACAAAAGAATCTTTAACAAAACATTGACAAATCAAGGCCATTAATACATAAAAAGGATAATAAACCACAACTAAGTGGACTTTATCTTGGAAACAAGGTTGGTTTATAATTTGAAACTCATGAATATAATTCATCATATCAACAGAATAAAGGCTTAAAAACACTGATCACATGATCATCTCAACAGATACAAAGAAAACATTTGACAAAT
>NW_021873520.1:0-776 GCF_006229205.1 Suricata suricatta | reverse complement strand
TCTGGATACTAATTTCTTGTCAGATCTGTGATCTGCAGATATTTTCTCCCATTCTGTGGCTTGCCTTTTCACCCCATTGGTAGTGTCCTTTGATGCATAGAAATTTTTAATTTCGATGAAGTCCAATTTTTCTATTTTTCTTATGTTCTCTGCGTGTTAGGTCTCATATTCCAACAGTCACTTCAAAGCCAATGTCATGACATTTTCCCTGCATGTGCTCTTCTAAGAGTTTTGTGGTTTTAGCTTTAACTCTTAAAGTTAGGTCCTTGATCTATTTTTAGTTAACTTTTGTATATCGAAGACTGTGCTTTTAGCCTGTGTATTATTTTGCCTGTTGGAAAGGACAGTCACACAGTATTCCTGAGCCAGATTTGGATCCCCTCTCCCTTGAGTCAGTGTAATGTCCCCCTCCCCTGTGAACCTTGTCGCTTCCCCCTGCTCCACCTTGAGTTGAGTTTATTGCTCCTTCCTCTGAGTTCCCAGAGCACTGACACACAGCTCCGATCAGGGCTTGTCCCCGTCTGAGCATATTGTAGCCAGAATCCCTCTCCCCGAGAGAGCAGTAGAAGATGGGGTCAGCAGATCCAGGTACCTTCCGTGTGTGTTAAAAGCACTAGTTCCTCTGTCCCGTTCCAGACCTACGAAATCAGAATTTCTGGGATCAGGATCCGGACTCCGCTTCTTAGGCAAACTCCTCATGGGATTTCAGTGAACACTGAACTTCGAGAACCATTGTTTGAGAGCCTGAAAAGTCAGATAAATGAGTTTGGATTTTT
>NW_021873519.1:0-776 GCF_006229205.1 Suricata suricatta | reverse complement strand
TCCCCAAAAGAATTCTATAAAGGCCAAGCTGAATAGAGACTTTATAAAAAATAAAGTTGAATTAATGAAAAAAAATTAAAGTTACATGTCTGGTATACCTAGACTTTTACTTGTCACACTACTATTCTACTAACCAAAAACTATGTCTTCTGAATTCTGAATGAAACTTATAATAAAATAAACATATTGTTGCCAGAGAGTATGTTTCTGAATTGCAACACCATTCAAAAAGAGCAGAACCAAGATGCTCCTGGCTTTGGGCATGGGATCTCCACATATCCAGAATGCTAATGCTGCTTCTTCTTAAGTTTGTCTCATTCTGGAAATGAACTCACTCAAAGGTTTGTAATACATTAATAGAGTATAAGTTATCTTTTATTGTTAAAAGAAAAAATACTTTTACCCCAAGTTTATTAAATACTCTTTCCAGAAAAGAATATTGTTATTGATATAATATTAATTTTTCCACTACAGCTATTTTATCCTATTTATTTTCTGATTGCAACTTTCCATGCTTTTAGCATATTATTGGTAGGACATGCCATGTTAAAACACATACTCATATAAGCATATGGAATTTTTAAAATCACACTTTTAGCCTTAATGCTTCATGTCCTGTATCTAATCTTGATAAATTTAAGATATAACTTTAATTTTCCTCTAAAACATGTGACATTATTTGCAAAAAATTCAAAGTTAGATTTATTGTTATAAGAACTCATTAATTGAATTAATTTGAGCAGAACCCAATCATTTTAGGTCTATTTAATCATGAT
>NW_021873518.1:0-776 GCF_006229205.1 Suricata suricatta | reverse complement strand
TCACCAGAGGTCAGGCTGCCCCAGTGCCTTCCTGGGGAGGCTGCGCCTGCCTCTCTCCGGTGACGGCAGGTGTCACACTGGGCGTCACCATCCTGACCGTGCCCATCCCGGCTTCTAGGGGGTGTTTCCAGCACTCTGTGCACAGGCAGAGGCCAACCAGGGAAGGCAGGTGCCTGGCGCTGTGCCCACCACCCACGTAGCAGGAAAGCCAACCTGAACGCCTGTAGGAAGCTGCCAAATGGGCCCGAGACAGTACCCCCAAAAAGCAATCATCTGCAGCAACAACAGGAATTTCCATCTCACTTGTGATACGCAGAATAAACGAAACCGTGAGCCAGTGAGAAAGGATGTGAGAGAGTCGGATGGCTTCGAAATGAGGCGGGGCCACGGCTTCCGTGGGACGCGGTCTGTCTGTCCATCCCTCTTACCTCCAGACACAGGTAACAGATAAGGCCCCTGAGGGTCCCCCTGAGGGGTGGGGAGGGGACGGGACTCCAGACTTGCCCCCGAGGGGCACCCAATGGGCAGGACGCATATAAAGGGAGCCATGTTTTCGCAAACTTACAAGCTTAGATGCTCGGCAAACCCACATTATAACATGAACGAAACACGAAGAGCTTGTACGTTTCTGGTTCTGAACTAAGGTACCAGCAGACGTCTACTGCTCACACAGGAAAGGCTCTCTCCCAAAAGACCCTGGGCAGCGACTCCTGGTCTCCTCTGGGTGGCCGAGCCTGCCGTGTTCCCACCAGAGCAACAAAACGGGGGCAGGGGGG
>NW_021873517.1:0-776 GCF_006229205.1 Suricata suricatta | reverse complement strand
GCAGACTGCTGACCCCGCTGGCATCGCTAAGGGCGGCCTGAGATCGCGCGCGGGCTCCAGCAAGGGAAGCCTGGGGCCATGGTCAGACCCCAGAATGATCGCTGGAAACCGTCAACAGCTCAAACCCGCATCGACCAGACTGCAGCTGGGCTCGTGCAAGCACGAAAACCCAGTTCCTCCTTAAACTCTCCCAGCCCGCCCCCCCAGAAGCGGGAACTCCGCGGCAAGCCAAGCTGTCACCTCGCTCGAGCCACGGTTATCTGACCTCCCGGGGCCTGGAGTTTCCCTAGCAGCTTCCAACCAAGCGGATTATTACGAAGGGAGTTAACACGTGCAACGAGATCAGACGCGTCCCGGCGGTGTGGCAACAGCCATTACTGGTCACCTAGATGCACAGACGCTACTGCGGGAAGCCGGAGACTCAAAAACCACTAACTTTCACATCCGACCGCCTGCCCGTTCTGCACGGCGCACACCCGCAGCGAGACTGACCAGGGGCTGCCGGGGACAGGGTAGCGGGCCAGCGAGGACCCCCGCCCCGCAGATGGCCGGCGACCTCGCGCTGCCCTCTGGCGCGGACGCTGGACCTGCGGGCGCCGGCGTTTTATCGCGACCACACGGTCCTCCGCGGGCACGGACGGAGCGCGTTCGGAAGAGAGCTCTGGGCAGTGGGGAAAAAACGCACAGTCGCTGAAAGAGAGACTCGGAACTTTGACGTCCGCTGGCGAGGTGTCCCGTCCCTGTCCCAGTCCCGAAGGGCGACTTCCCGCAGGCGC
>NW_021873516.1:0-776 GCF_006229205.1 Suricata suricatta | reverse complement strand
TCCCCTCCTGCCCCGGGGCCCACCAGCCAGCCAAATGGGGCGTTTAATTGAAAAGAGAAGCTGGCGCTCTGCCCGGAAATCCTGAAGACAGGCCCCAGAGCAGACCTGGTTTTAGAACCGCACCACACCCCTTCACCGTATACTTGTCTCTAATACCTGCAGGGGCTCTGGGACCACCTGAGAACCACACCACCAGCCCCGTGCGCACTCCAGGCCCCGGGCCGGGGTGCCGTGGTGGTGGGGTCCGACCGCTTTGCTCAGATGTGGGAGCTGAGGCAGCTCAGCGCCGGAGAGAGAAGTCAGCTCAGGTCAGGTCAGGTGCAGAGGTAACCGAGGTCTTCTCTGAGGACCACAGAGGTGCTTGCTTTCCATCCGGCCCCCAGATTCCGAGGCGTCCTTCGGGACATCGTCCAGAATTCCGGCTGCGCGGTTCCTCAGGCCCAGAACGCGGCGGTGACCGGTGTGCGGCGGGATGGGAGCGAATGGGGGAATGATGGTTCACGGGGAGACTCACTCTCAGAAGCCCCACAGGCTGATCTGCCCAGTGCAGGGCTCTGTCCCTGCAGTGAGAAATTGGGGTCCGTCAGGGCTGGCGAAGGACTGTGGAATGCAGCCAGGGCCGTGCGTGTGCAAGACGGACTGAGGACAAGGGGAGGCCTGGGGTGCGAGGGGCGGCCGGTGCGGGCCCTGGGCCCCAGGTGGTTACGGGGCCAATGGAAGTCATACAACTTGGTGACTGTAGGGAAGTGGTCAGACCTCCATCTGCCCTGGTCTCT